>NC_086321.1:345933121-346233121 GCF_036172605.1 Pelobates fuscus
TCACTAATTATAACGTACCCCTCTATTTAACAAACATTGATGAGGCCTGGAAAAAATTAAATATAGTAACCTATACAGCTGTATAGTGTGTGACACTGGAACGGAGTGCCTCTATCTTGGTTCACTGTCAGTCATTGTTCTAAGCTTTGCCCATTTCTGATATTGACAATAATATGCAGAGGTGTAGAAACAGACAATTTTTGCCCTGTCTGTGCCTAAACTGAATGGGATTGTGACGTTTATTACAAAATCTTTTACATATAGGGAATATTCTATGCCTCCAAAAAAAAAAAAAAAAAAAAAGTGTATTCACCTTCTCTCAAGAACGTTGCTTGTCCACAACAAAACCTAGTTGATTGATTACTGTGAGAGACAACTGTCAAGCAGTTAGGGCCTGTCACCACAGTGATTGGCTCCCAGGGCGATATGGAAGCCTGGAGGCCCAATAACTCTTACTAGACTGCCTCCATACCGACGTAGCCAAGTGATAGGTCGGTGATGGCTGATTTCAGCAACCATTGCTACAGCTGGGTATTAGTTGTGATTCAAAGCACAGAATGATTGTGACAGGTTGTCACAGCGATTCTGTCATGAAACATACATTTAAAGGTACACTAAACGCATGAAACAACTTCGACTTAAATAAGTGATTTTGTTGTATAGATCATGCACCTGCAACTAACTGCTTAATTCTCTACCATTTAGGAGTTAAATCACTATTATTTCTGATCATACAGCCCTAGCCACACCTTCCATTTGTGACTCACAGTCTCCCTACATACTTCCTGAAAAAGAGGTTAATTTTCCTTACCTTAATGCACAGTGTATTTAATTTAGAATTTCCTATCTTCAGCTCAGTTAATAATCTGCTAGATTCTGCAACGTCATCCTGTGTATGATTAAACTTCAATTGGAAGAGCAGGACATACAAACTGCTCAAGTTAACAAACTGTGCAATAAGACTGGATTTTAAAAATTAAAGAGATTTTTTTTAAATCATTGCCAGAAGAGACGTGACCAGGGCTACATATCCAGGGTGGATGAAAATCCATTTATTTTATCTCAGAGGTCTGGTTGTTACTTCTGTTACTCCAAAGTGCTAAAAGGAAGAATAAAACAGATGGTGTAGTACCTTCTGTTTCTTTATAATAATAAAAAAAAAAAAATTATATATATATAATCGTCCACAAGACCACCTCAGCGTCTCCCACAGTGGTGTAAATCCACATTCAAATGCCAGTAAATAAATAATAAAACAAAATACAACAAACATTGTATTTGTGCTATATATATTATTTCAGTTAAATAAAACTATTTAAGCTTTTCTTTAAAGTGATTAAATTATTAATCCGGAGATAGTGCACCTTGCAATAATTTCATCATGATCTATTGTGCATCAAAATCATATAGAACACAATTAGTTCTGATATGACTGTTACAGGAACACTATAGGGTCAGGAACACAAGCATGTATTCTTGACCCTGTAGTGTTAAAACCACCAGCTTCTCCTCCCCCCCCCCCCCCCCCTTTGCCTTCCTAAATATAGTAAAATCGTACTTGTATTCAAGTCTGAAGAGCTGACTCTGCCCCTGTCTGCCTCTGAAACTGACTGTGTCTGCTGACATCATCAGAAGTGGTGATCTGAGCCAATCACAATGCTTCCCCGTAGGATTGGCTGAGACTGACAAGGAGGCAGATCAGGGGCAGAGCCAGCACAAGTCAAACACAGCCCTGGCCAATCAGCATCACCTCATAGAGATGAATTGAATCAATGTAGCTCTATCAGTAAAGTTCAGTGTCTGCATGCAGAGGGTGGAGACAATGAATGGCAGTGTTGCTTACTTTGAAGCACCGCCCAAGGAAGCAGCTTTAGCAGCCATCCAAGAAGTGGCCAGTGGAGTTAACACTAGGCTGTAGTCTAAACACTGCATTTTCTCTGAAAAGACAGGGTATACTGCAAAAAGCCTGAAGGGGATGATTCTACTCACCAGAACAACTGCAATAAGCTGTAGTTGTTCTGATGACTATAGTGTCCCTTTAAACTAAGCTGAAAAATGTATTCTAAATATGAAATCTACATCTGGTTGCAAATATTAAAATTGTAACAATTGGTAAGAATGGAACTTTGGATTTAAAAATCATGACTTAAATCGAGTCTGACTAGTGAGTTAAATCAAATCCATCCTGGCATAAACAGAAGCAAAAAGTAATTTACCTCACAAATGGCAGAGAATTGAGGTGTGACACAGCAAAAGCATGATCTATACACAAAAACAGTTTAAAGGGACTCTATAGTCACCATATAAAAGCAAGAAAGACAGGTCCCCCAGCCTTCCTTCTTGCTTTTATATGAACTTTCATTCATTAAAAAAAAAAAATCGGTGTTTTTATATTAAAAACTTACCTCCGTTCCAGCGCCGAGCTCCCCGCTAGGCCGCGCCCCCTTTTTCGTCAAAATGACGAAATCGCGGGGCCCAATGGGACGGCTTCGCGCTGGACCAATCGCGTTCTTCATAGAGCGGCATTGAATGCCGCCCTATGAAGAACCTGAGCGCTGTACCGCGCATGTGCGCGGAATGCGCGTTCGCGAGCTGAGCTGTCTGACTGACAGCTCAGCTCGCTTTCTAAAATTATCAATAATAATTTAGGGCCCCCACCCGCCCTGTGCGGCGGGTGGGGGCCCTAAAATTATCAATGAGGGGGGGGGACCTACTGTCCCCCCCCCGGCCCCCACCCCTGTGCGGCGGGTGGGGGCCCTAAAATTATCAATGAGGGGGGGGGACCTACTGTCCCCCCCCCGGCCCCCACCCCTGTGCGGCGGGTGGGGGCCCTAAAATTATCAATGAGGGGGGGACCTACCGCCCCCCCCCCCGGCCCCCACCCCTGAGCGGCGGGTGGGGGCCCTAAAATGATCAGTAAGGGGGGGGACCTACTGTCCCCCCCCCCCGGCCCCCACCCCTGAGCGGCGGGTGGGGGCCCTAAAATGATCAATAAGGGGGGGGACCTACTGTCCCCCCCCCCGGCCCCCACCCCTGAGCGGCGGGTGGGGGCCCTAAAATGATCAATAAGGGGGGGGACCTACTGTCCCCCCCCCGGCCCCCACCCCTGTGCGGCGGGTGGGGGCCCTAAAATTATCAATGAGGGGGGGACCTACTGCCCCCCCCCCGGCCCCCACCCCTGAGCGGCGGGTGGGGGCCCTAAAATGATCAGTAAGGGGGGGGACCTACTGTCCCCCCCCCCCGGCCCCCACCCCTGAGCGGCGGGTGGGGGCCCTAAAATGATCAATAAGGGGGGGGACCTACTGTCCCCCCCCCCCCCCGGCCCCCACCCCTGAGCGGCGGGTGGGGGCCCTAAAATGATCAATAAGGGGGGGGACCTACTGTCCCCCCCCCGGCCCCCACCCCTGTGCGGCGGGTGGGGGCCCTAAAATTATCAATGAGGGGGGGACCTACTGCCCCCCCCCCCCCCCGGCCCCCACCCCTGAGCGGCGGGTGGGGGCCCTAAAATGATCAATAAGGGGGGGGACCTACTGTCCCCCCCCGGCCCCCACCCCTGAGCGGCGGGTGGGGGCCCTAAAATTATCAATAAGGGGGGGGGGACCTACTGTCCCCCCCCCCGGCCCCCACCCCTGTGCGGCGGGTGGGGGCCCTAAAATTATCAATAAGGGGGGGGGACCTACTGTCCCCCCCCCGGCCCCCACCCCTGAGCGGCGGGTGGGGGCCTTAAAATTATCAATAAGGGGGGGGGACCTACTGTCCCCCCCCCCGGCCCCCACCCCTGAGCGGCGGGTGGGGGCCCTAAAATTATCAATAAGGGGGGGGGAGACCTACTGTCCCCCCCCCCGGCCCCCACCCCTGAGCGGCGGGTGGGGGCCCTAAAATTATCAATAAGGGGGGGGGACCTATTGTCCCCCCCCGGCCCCCACCCCTGAGCGGTGGGTGGGGGCCCTAAATACAAAGGGGGGGGGGACCCTAGTTAACCCTCCCCCCCCAAAAAAAAAATATCTCCCTACCTACCCCCCTCACCCTAAAAATAATGAGGGGGGACCATTAACTAAAAACCTGTAAAAAAAATGAGATAAAATCAACTTACCATTCGATGTTTTCTTTCTTCTAAAATCTTCTTTCTTCAGCCCCAAAAAAGGCCAAATAAAAATCCATAATAACCGACGCAATTAAAAAAAAAAAAAAAAAAAACGAGCGCAAAAAAAAATAATCCATCTTCACCCATGGAGGGCTCCGCGCAGACTGAGCTCCGCAGGGCGGGGGAAGGCTTATAAAGCCTTGCCCCGCCCTGCAATTAGGCTAAGAACACTCTGATTGGTGGGTTTAAGCCAATCAGAGTGCTCTTTGTCATTTTACAAGCGTGGGAAAGTTCTTTGGAATTTTCCCACGCTTGTAAAATGACAAAGAGCATTGTGATTGGATGGATTTCAAGCCATCCAATCACCGTGCTCTGTGTCATTTTACAAGCGTGGGAAAGTTCTTTGGAATTTTCCCACGCTTGTAAAATGACAAAGAGCACTGTGATTGGATGGATTTCAAGCCATCCAATCACAGTGCTCTTTGTCATTTTACAAGCGTGGGAAAGTTCTTTGGAATTTTCCCACGCTTGTAAAATGACACAGAGCAATGTGATTGGATGGCTTGAAATCCATCCAATCACAGTGCTCTGTGTCATTTTACAAGCGTGGGAAAATTCCAAAGAACTTTCCCACGCTTGTAAAATGACAAAGAGCACTGTGATTGGATGGATTTCAAGCCATCCAATCACATTGCTCTGTGTCATTTTACAAGCGTGGGAAAATTCCAAAGAACTTTCCCACGCTTGTAAAATGACAAAGAGCACTCTGATTGGCTTAAACCCACCAATCAGAGTGTTCTTAGCCTAATTGCAGGGCGGGGCAAGGCTTTATAAGCCTTCCCCGCCCTGCGGAGCTCAGTCTGCGCGGAGCCCTCCATGGGTGAAGATGGATTATTTTTTTTGCGCTCGGGTTTTTTTTTTTTTTTTTTATTGCGTCGGTTATTATGGATTTTTATTTGGCCTTTTTTGGGGCTGAAGAAAGAAGATTTTAGAAGAAAGAAAACATCGAATGGTAAGTTGTTTTTATCTTATTTTTTTTTTTCTTTACAGGTTTTTAGTTAAAGGGTCCCCCCTCATTATTTTAAGGGTGAGGGGGTAGGTAGGGAGATAAGTTTTTTTTTTTTTTGGGGGGGGGGGGGGGGGGAGGGTTAACTAGGGTCCCCACCCCCTTTGTATTTAGGGCCCCCACCCACCGCTCAGGGGTGGGGGCCGGGGGGGGACAATAGGTCCCCCCCTATTGATAATTTTAGGGCCCCCACCCACCGCTCAGGGGTGGGGGCCGGGGGGGGGGGCAGTAGGTCCCCCCCCCTTATTGTGAATTTTAGGGCCCCCACCCGCCGCACAGGGGTGGGGGCCGGGGGGGGACAGTAGGTCCCCCCCTATTGTGAATTTTAGGGCCCCCACCCACCGCTCAGGGGTGGGGGCCGGGGGGGGGGGGGCAGTAGGTCCCCCCCCTTATTGTGAATTTTAGGGCCCCCACCCACCGCTCAGGGGTGGGGGCCGGGGGGGGGCAGTAGGCCCCCCCCTTATTGTGAATTTTAGGGCCCCCACCCGCCGCACAGGGGTGGGGGCCGGGGGGGGCAGTATGTCCCCCCCTTATTTTTTATTTTAAGGCCCCCACCCACCGCACAGGGGTGGGGGCCGGGGGGGGGACAATAGGTCCCCCCTTATTGATAATTTTAGTGCCCCCACCCGCCGCACAGGGGTGGGGGCCGGGGGGGCAGTATGTGCCACCCTTATTTTTAGGGCCCCCACTCACCGCTCAGGGGTGGGGGGGAGGAGAGTAGGTCCGTCCCCCCCCCTCCCTTCAACCACTATTGTGGCCAGACAGCATCCCTGTGGGTTCGGGCTTCAGCTGTCAGCTGAAGCCACGCCCACAGCAGTGCTGACAGGCTGTCAGCACACAAAGCGCGTTCACAGTGCTTTGTGTGCTGATAGCCCGTCTGATGCATTCACCCAGAATGCATCGGACGAGAGGCCTTTTTAGGGCCTCTGAACTCGGAAGTCCCTCTGGTGGCCGTCTGATTGACTGCAACAAGAGGTGTTCCAAGCTTCCAATGTAAACACTGCATTTTCTCAGAAAATACAGTGCTTACAAGAAAAAGGCTCCGGGTAGCTGTAGCACTCACCTAAACAACCTCATTAAGCTGAAGTTGTTCAGGTGACTATAGTGTCCCTTTAATTGTTTTGGTTGTTGTCTGGTGCGTAAAAGGACACTGTAAGCAACATAACCATTTTATCTCATTGAATTGGTTATGGTGCATGGAGTCCCTTAGCACTGTCCCTCCATTCAGAGTTAAACCATTTGGGAGCAGTTTAACACTAAATAAGGCAACCCACAACCAGGCCGCTATTGGAGGTACGGCTAAGACAGAGATTACAGAGTTCTGTCTAGCTATACACATTTATAATAACAAGGGGTGCTCTGAAAGTGGGTCAGCTGACATTCTTAGCTAATCACAGCCATCCTTTGCACAGGACTCTTTTAACATTAACGGGACACTATATTCACCAGAACAGCTACAGCTTATTGAATTTGTTCTGGTGAGTAGAATCATTACCTTCAGGCTTCTTTGCTGTAAACACTGTCTTTTCAGAGAAAATGCAGTATTTACATTACAGCCTAGTGATAACTTCACTGGCTACTCCTCAGATAGCTGTTAGAGATCCTTCTTGGGTCATGGCTGCCTAAATTGCATCCAAACATTCAGTATCTCCTCCCTCTGCATGGAGACACTGAACTTTCCTCATATAGATTCATTGACTCAATTCATCTCTATGAGGAGATGCTGATTGGCCAGGGATGTGTTTGAATCATGCTGGCTCTGTCCCTGATCTGCCTCTTTGTCAGTCTCAGCCAATCCTACGGAGAAGCACTGTTATTGGATCAGGCCACCACTCCTGATGATGTCAGCAGACAGCTTGCTAATCTGAGGCAAACAGCATTTAAAGCTACTGCTTCAGGTTTGAATACAAATAATATTTTGCTAAATTTAGGGAGGCATGAGGGGCACAGGGGGGTTGATGGTGGTTTTAACACTATAGGGTCAAGAATACATGTTTGTGTTCCTGACCCTATAGTGTCCCTTTAAAAACTTTAACATTGAAAGGAATGACAGCTCCAAGGGTCTCTAGACACTAAACAATTCAATGAGTTGACAGAAATATGGTGCCTACAGTGTCCCTTTAAAAACATTATTGGAAATGTCAGTGCACAGAATACCAATGGCAGCATGGTGCACGCCACGATAGCAGTGTCTGCAGCACACACAGTTTAAACTGGAGGTGCTTGCAATAGGTGCCTGTGATAGCCATGTAGTCACAGAGTCCAACTCTACTGGAAATTGTATATCTCGTATATCTCCAGGGTCTTTCAGTGAGCCATTTTGAGGATGCCTAAAATTTGAAATAGTACATTTGGCAAAATAATAAAATTTACATTTGTTACTAAGTGGATAACAACACGTACATTTGTAGGCATTAGGGAGTTAAAAATAAATCTAGTTTGATTAAAAGAGAAAAAAAAACGATCAGTGTAATGTACTGGCACAAAAAAATTAAAAATAAAAACACTTCAAGGCTATATGTTCCACCATTTCCCCAGGTACTGTAACATAAAACAAAATGTAATAAACATTTGAAATACTTTTTATTGCATTATAATTTTATCCTAAGTATATAGTTTCACGTCATAGCGCACCAAAGAATCAAAAGAATTCAAAACATATAAAACAAAAAAGGATGGATTTTTAAATTAAAAGCTTTCCAAGGTTGAGTTCACATTGAAAGATAGTCAAGGGTCTCTAATTCGGTACTTGAACATTCACAATGACAAAAGAAAGACTGAATCCTATACTCATTGAGCGTGCTGTGTGCAAACCAACACAGTGCAAGAGAAAGAGTACAGCTTATTCAAAAAAACGTATTCACTCCAAAGAATGCTTAGAGTCTCACAATAAGAGTGTAGACGCCAACTGACCTAGGCACAACCTGTCTTCAAGAATCAAACAGTACAGGCTTAAAGGGACACAAAGTATCACTGCACAATTTATGGTGCTCATCCTGCAGAGAGAGAGAGTGGCTCATTAACTGGCTCAGACACCGCAAAAAATTAGGTTTTACTTCCTCCTTTGCGGTGTTAACATTGCCACTCTCCAATTATAAGGATCTTCCTCCCCGGAGTGAGACAAGAGCGAAGTATGAAAGTTAGTGTGACAACACCGTTCACAAAACGGAGAGCCTGCCTGTGTATAAACTGACAGCAGCTGAGGGGCGGAGCCTGACCACCAAGCCGTGCAGACACGCAAAGCACGAGCTCCTACCTGGCGGGCCGAAAACCGGGAAATAGCGACGGCAACTCTGCCAGAAAACCACCGGGGGTGCACCACCCACGTCGGGGGTGTCCCACGGACCCGATCGAGTCCACCCCGGAGCCTGTCGGAGCTACGGGAGCGGAAATTCAAGTGCGGCCTACTGGGATTAGGGCCGGGGAGAGGCCCTACACCCTGTGAGACCTTACACCTCCCAACCCCCCCCCCCCCTCGGACCGGTGGAGGACATCCCGGTCCACACTGGACAATCTACCTGGCACAGAGGGCAGTTGACCACACAACAAGCGAGGGCATTAAACTGCCAAGACATATCCAAAATGGCCGCCCAGCGTCGGCCTAACGAGCAGAGTACCCGCGTCCAGCCACCCACATACCTCCTGGGAGATTTGGACCAGATCTGCACAGGCTTTTGGGCCATACTACACAGCCGCGGAATGGCTCTCCAACGGGCGGTGAAAACTGTGGCCTCATGGGTCCGACCCGCAATGAGACGCCGCTGCTACAGATACCTGCCTCAAGCTCCCAGAGCAGCCATCAGGCGACGCAGATACTTGCGATCCCCACGGCGGGAAAAGGTATCTAGATGCTCCCACTCCCAGATTCTCATAAGTGGAAAAGCCCACCGAGCAGACCACACAAGCACCCCACCTCACCTGAAGCCATACCTCGAGCGCAGCAAGACCCAGCTCATCCAGCATGGCGCACCTCCACACCCTACAGCCTCAGCGACAAACAACGGCATGACATGGAGGTACACCCCAAGGCCTAACGGTGGAGCCAAATCCCGACTGCGGGACACCTTGGAAGAAGCGCAACTCAGCCGGATACTGGGCCCAGAGCAAAGACGCAGCCCACCTGAGACACGCTACCAGATCATCTGTACACCGCTTCACAACAGCTACCACGAGCCTCCAAGCGCCGGCATCGGCTGATAAAGGACTAACATTACAGGTCTGGTCTCCAACAGCATTAGGCTGTGACCCTTTTGACCATCACTGACTACCTACCACGCTATGCTGACCATTATATTTTAGCAGCAACACCTCCTGCACTCACTGAACTCTTACACCATGTTAATGTTGGAATTTTTTGTAGACTTATACTGTTGGGCTGGCTTAGAATATTCCTGTTTGAGATACAGTTAAACCTAGCATCTTGTTGAATGTTTAGTTATGCTTCCCACGACTCCCATCACTCGTAGCCAGCATGGAGGTCTGCATATTAAGCTACTAAGCTAATGTACCTAGGGAGCCTTACTTTATCATTAGCTGGAACCACTGTCTCAGCCACAACCATGCCACTAGTTTAGTCAGCCTAAATAACCCTCTATTGAAATAGCATGGTATAAAGGCGATGCAACTAAACGTGTGTTAATAATCTATGTTTTCTATTTCTTCCTCTTATATATAACAAACTATTACAAAGCAACGTTTAACTGAAGCCGAAATGCTTAGATGACAGTCCATTTATTTCACTATTATTTTTATTTTTATTTCTATTTTTATTGTCTCCCGACATGTAACTAACTTATACTGTTTTACCTAGTTGGTGATGTACACTAAGTTACTAAGCCCCTCAGACCTTAGTCCCATGATGTGATTTCATGTACAGCTCACTAACTATAACTAGTTTTAGGTGTTGCACTGGCATATTTAGATTTAGCGACACCTGCATTAAAGCAAGTGATAACAGTATTCAAACGAGAGACAACAGTATTCAAACGAGAGACAACAGTATTGAAGCGAGAGACAACAGTATTGAAGCGAGAGACAACAGTATTGAAGCGAGAGACAACAGTATTGAAGCGAGAGACAACAGTATTGAAGCGAGAGACAACAGTATTGAAGCGAGAGACAACAGTATTGAAGCGAGAGACAACAGTATTGAAGCGAGAGACAACAGTATTGAAGCGAGAGACAACAGTATTGAAGCGAGAGACAACAGTATTATAGCGAGATACAACAGTATTATAGCGAGATACAACAGTATTAAAGCGAGAGACAACAGTAGAGATAACAGTATTAAAGCGAGAGATAACAATAGAGATAACAATATTAAAGCGAGAGCTAACAGTATTAATGCGAGAGAATGCAGTATTAAAGCGAGAGATAACAGTATTTAGCCATAGCATGTTATTATATATAAAATGAGGTAGATAATCATAGGAGACTTTGTTCATATGTTATGTCGACCCTCTTTTGTGCAACTCTTGAACGTCTCCCTCTCTTTTTTCTGTACCCCCATAATCATATGCCTCAACAAAAATAAAGAATTAAAAAAAAAAAAAAAAAAAAACTGACAGCAGCTACATTTTACCTGCTATCAGTTTACTAAGCAATTTCATTCTTCCTCTGTGACAAGTGAAATCGAGGGTTGGGTATTGATTGGTGGAGAGTATATGTTTTATTTTACCTTTTTAAAATGTATATCGTTCCTGCCTACAGTATAATTTAAGCAATCTTGTCAATAGAAAATAAATGGGCAATTAAATCTTGGTCCTCCAAAGAACAGCTACTGCATGGAGACAGCTGGCAACAGAGTAAGTGATGATTTCATGAGCGGATATAAATAGAAGAAAGAAGCACCCACACTTTTAGTTAGGAGGTGAAGACTAAGAAGTATTAGATTTAGCAACAGACAGTAAAAAGTCCCACTGGCAAAAAACGAAAGACAAAGCCAGTCACACAGATGTAAACCAATCGTAACTACATAGAGCATGTAAAGCCCACCGTGTAACAGTCCATAAATGAAGATGGTGGGATATTACAAAGGAATGCAGAAAGCATTTAAATAAAAACAGAATACATGAAAGGGTTACTTTAACCTTCCTGGCCACCTAAGCTTTAAAAAAAAATGGAGCAAGCAGCGGGAAAGTAGACTTGGGCAATTGTGGCTGCTCGCGGTCATATATTTAAAAAAAAAAAAAAAAAACACAACAACACACTAGTGACTGGGCAGCAATAGATAATCCAAAAAAAAAAGAGGACCTGGCACTGGTCCCCCATGGCCCTATGGTGGGGAAACTTAAAATAATTAGCTTGGGAGGGGGAGACCGTGTTCTTTTTATGCCCCGCAATTGGAGGCTATTGAAATAAACCTAGCACTCTGGCTCAAATAGCACAGTGTGTAAAGCTTAAAGGGACACTATAATCACCAGAACAACTACAGCTTAATGTAGTTGTTCTGGTGAGTATAATAGCGTCCTTCAGGTTTTTTAATGTAAACACTGCCTTTTCAGAGAAAGCCCGTAGGGACACCTCCAAGTGGCCACTCCTCAGATGGCCACTGGAGGTGCTTCCTGGCTCAGTGCTGCACAATAGGCAGCTCTGCCATAATCCTTGTGGAATTGCTGAAGGGATACCAAAAAGCAGCTACTAAACAGCTCCCTAATTTGGAACCCTGAAATATGGCGATCCCACAAGGGTACCAATTTAGAGAGTTATCTACTAAATTGCTGCAAGGTTCAGCCGCGGCCCAGATTGGAAATTAATACTTCAAAAAGAAATTCTGAAACGAAAAGAACGGCTGAAATTTGTCAACAATTAATGCGCAAACGGACGACATTCGGTTTGGTTGAAATTCGGTTCGGACGAAACAAAAAAATGTCTTCGGCTGAATATGTGTGGACCAAACAAAATTTTTGGCAGCGCCCAAGTCTATTGGAAACACTGCCTGTGTCAGAGTGTAGTTGCACCATCAACACATGCGACTTAGCCTGCCTGGAATTCTGTTCCAGACAGACTAGTGTAAGTCCCGTGCAAAAAGTACATTTGTCATCACTTGCACGGAGAAGCCCATTTGCGCCCAAGGTCCAAAAATGTTTATCTATGAGAAGCATTTGATTGGGCCACAAACTGTAAGGAGATGCAGCATGCATGATAAGAAAGGATTGGAATGGATGGGAGGTACCTTGGCGCAGCGCTGGGTTCAATGTAAGTTTTAAGCCTATTTTACAGATTTTTGGCATAGGATATTGTCAGTCAGTTTAAATTACAGACGTTTGGCTGAATTTGTTTTGGATGCAAAATTGAAAGTGAATTAGAGCGTCAAAATAACCGAAAGCTCTCCAAATAAAATTCTTCAAATAAGGCGTGCTTTCAGTTTGGCTACTCTGGCCTTATATATGAAATTCACTCAGAAAACACTTTGAATTTTCAATGCATTAAGTAATCTGTAGGTTTCTGTTTCCTTACCACTGAGGGAGTAAATCTGACAGATGCTGAATTATGGAAGCAAGCAGTTTAAATAATGAAAAATGATTTAAGCACTTTAAATCTATAGATATACATGGAAACAATACTCTTGTGTTGGTATGCAGCTACTCCACAAACTATTTAACAGCTGCTAAAGCTGCCCAGCGCAAGGACAAGGCACGACTTACAGACTGACAATGAATCACAGGATCTTTCTAAATGACCTAAATGGACAAAACTAAAGGCTTACTCAAATCATACATCCGCTTATCTACCTATCAACTTTTGAGAATCCATTTTAAAAAAAATAAAAATTTTTTTTAACAAACTTAAAAAAAAGTTTTCACAGTTGAGTTTCCTCAAATTACTTTGGAAACATTACATGCACAGCAAGGCACTTCTTATGGATGAGCCTTAATTTAAATCCCCAACATATTCTGCAGAGTGGTACAAATTGGTTACTGTCTTTTTACCCTCTGACATTGCAATGGAAGTGCTTCAAGTTCTCTAGATCGTTAACACTACACAATACATTATGAAGGTTTTGTAACTGTTCAGCATAAAAGGATCTTTTCAGCAGTAAAAGGAATTCAGTAATTATATGTATTAGAGAGACAGGTGTAAGTACTCTTAACAGCATGTAATAGGTTTAAACAGTGAGTCATTTAAAAAGAAATCATGCTAATAAATATGAAAAAATAAATACAAGATGTATATATATATATATATATATATATATATAAATAGCCGTCATTAAAGTCGATTGCGCAATTTAATACGACAATTGATGATTAAAGCGACGAAAGGCTTCATTGCAATCAGTTAATTCTTTTGTGTTTAAGAGACTGTCGAGTTTATCGTCAACTTTAACGGGAGGACCCATGAAGCTAAACAACTTTGGCTTAATGAATACATATTACTGTAAAGTTCATGCCCCCTGTAGTGTCGATGTCAGTATGAGGTTAACGGGTTACTCCAACCACCATGACCACATCTACTTTTAGAAGTGGTCATGGTGGTAGTAATTCGTATGTGCAGCATTTTAGTTCAAAACATTGCATGTACAGAAAATATCAACTGTTGTGCCAGAGCGCATGTGCTATGAGAAGCATTTGATTGGACCTTGTGAAGGAGTGATGTCCTCTCATTGAAGTGGTCTGGTTACAGAGTCCCTGTCCGCCATACCCGTGCAATAGAAAACAATGCAGCATTTGAGAAGCTGGAATGTTTATATTGCAGCGTTAAGACTGCCTCTAGTACCTGTTACACACATGTCCTACCCACTACCCTCATGGGGGGCCCCTTGGAATCTATCTTGCGAAGTGCGGATGCAGTGTTCCAAGACTTCTGGCTGACAATCCAGAGCCGTGCACAAGCTAACCTGTCTACGCGCGCATTAGACCTCCCCACAGGAAAGTATTACTCAATGCTTTCCTATGGGGAAAATCTGACGCTGGAGGTTCGTGATGACGTCCAGTGTCAGATAACCGACAAAAGGTCAGTTTGGATTTCGGAAGCACCCCCAGTGGCTGTCTGGTAGACAGCCACTGAGGGCAGACTTAGAGCTGCAATGCTAACATAGCAGGTCTCTGGAACTGCAATGTTTACATTGCAGCACTAAGTGCAAAAGGGTCACAGCACCCAGACTACTTCAATTAGCTGAAGTAGTCTGGGTGCCTACAGTGTCCATTTAAAGAAGTTAAAACCTATAAAATGCATTAAAGTAATATTGGTGCCTGGAGAGTTCCTTTAAGCTTCTATGAATAATGGACACACTGCGTTAAACTTTAAGATCTAGCTGATATACCATGACCCCAGAAGAAGACTAACCAAAGACAAAAACATGTAATGAACGGTGCCTATAGCACCAGAATGGGTAGAGCTTTTCAAAGTCCTCAAATAATAGATTGGTAGCACTTGTCAGAAAAAGTAGGCAGAAGGATAGCATTAACTATATTTTAGACTTACCTATGCAAACATCAATCTTTCCTTTAATTGCAGCCTCATGTAAAGGCGTGTAATTCCAGTTATCTCTAGCATTGGGATCTGCTCCTTGGCAGAGTAGAAGGGTGACAACCTCTGCATGGCCAAATGAACAGGCATTGTGTAGCGGAATCAGGCCTCCATCATCTCTTGCGTGAACATTAGCTCCTGTCTGTAGCAAGTGTTCAACAACATCTTTTCTTCCAAATCCTGGGGGGGGGGGGGGGGGAGGAAATATGCAATATGTTTAGCACAGCATGATTGTAATACACAGAAGAAGAAAACAAAAACCAATGCGATCAACTCATGCACTTAAAAATAATATAATTCCATAATTTAACCACTAAAATAAAAAAATAAAATGTTTGAGATTTTTTTTAAATATTTTTTTTTTTTTAACTGCAGCTTTGAAACCCTTAGTACTAAAGATACATCAGTGAATAAAAGAAATATGAAAGAGACTGTTCATATTTAATCACTTAATAACCATAATTTCAGAGAATATTTTAGTTTAATTATATACAAGTCATATATACAAGGCTTTCAAGGCACATCCAGGCATATTATTTAAAGGGACACTATAGTCACCAGAACAGCTAGTTGTTCTGGTGAGTATAGTCAATCTCTGCAGGTATTTTCATGTAAATACTGCCTTTTCAGAGAAAAGGCAGTGTTTACATTGCCCCCTAGGGACACCTTCAATGGCCACTCCTCCGATGACTACTGCCGGTGCAGTATCTCTACGCTCTCCATGGAGATGCTGAACTTTCCTCATAGACATGCATTGATTCAATGCATCTCTATGAGGTGGTTCTGATTGGTCAAGTCAGCGTCAGCCAAGGAGGTGGGGCGGAGTTTTATATACCTTTTAAGAGGGAGAAATGGGGGGGGCAAGCCACCAAAATGGTGGTTTTAACACTATTAACCCTATAGTGTTCCTTTAAAACAAACAAAAAAAATACAATGAACATGGGCCGTGAACATACACGATTGTGACTGAAGCAATTTTAGGAGATATGGTAGCCCTGCTTTATTTAAAGATGATTATTAAATGTACACACAAGTGACGCTTTACCATAAAAGTACTAAGGAAGTGTATTTCATACTTCAAGCACCCTGTCATTTTTATTGTTTGTATAATGTGGTGCATTTTGTCCGCTTGGACAGGGCCATTTCTTTCTGTTTGGTGCTTTAGTCAAGCTGCCTGTCCTTTTTTAAGTTTGTCATTGGCTGGTCACTTGTCAACCACTTCCATCAGGCATCATGTGACCTTCTCTCTGTGTTGACCATCGAGGGATCCTGAGAGTCAACACAGTGCAAGCGTAGGCTTTTGTATGTCCAACGCGCGCACCCTAGGAAGGGCAGAGGTGGGACTTGCAGTGACAGCCATCTTAGAAACACCACGATGGCAGTGCCGTTAATAAAAACCCAGCAGTAATAGCAAGACATGGAAAATGGTTAGGGAGCTAGGAGAACCCATATAAAGGCTAAGAAGCACAGAGGGGAGAAAGTGACAGAGCCACTTTAACTCTGCATGCCCCACTCCAGTAAACATTTCCAACAGTGTTTCAGCCAGTCAACTGTGCATCCTCTATGCCCACAGTCATTTATTTTATTTAAAATTCTGTTGTAATTTTTGAGAACAGATGTGCTTAAAAATACTCGCACATTTCCTACTTATAAAAAATAAATAAAAAGCAAATTTGTCTATTGTTATTTATTTTTAGCAAAACACTATTAGATTTTCATTTATTCCTGTGTTTCAATTAGAAGTATATCTAAAACAGAAGAGGCTTGTGTTGCTGCCCTGAAAGCATAGAGGTGCTAATTAAACAGCCATTAGGCTCCAGTCCATGTGAGTAGATTCACTTACCATCAGTACGCACATATACAACTATTCCAATCTGCACTATAGTTGTCTATTTTCTTTTTTGCATATTTACTCCCTACTTTGGCTGTACCCCAATTTGTATCACATAGCTCCTCACTACTGTAAATAAGGTGGAAATTAACAGTACTTTACAGAATGGCAACTAAATATCCTACTCAATATTTACAGTGCATTCAGAAAGTATTGAGACTTTAGTTTTTTCACAGTTATGTTGCACTCTATACTCAATGACCATGACAAAGCAAGCAAAAAAAAAAAGGACACCATTGCAAATATATTAAACAAAAAACAAAAACAAAAAACCCTGACTTAGGTATTTAGAACCTTAACTCAATACTTAGTTGAATCACCTTTGGCAATGATTACAGTTTGAAATCTTTTTTGGGTATCATGCGACAAGCTTTGCACAACACCAGGATTTGGGTACTTTCTGCCATTCATCTTTGCAGATCCCCTCAAGCGCTGTCAGGTTGGATTTGAGTACTGGTCATTTTCAGGTCAATCCAGAGATGCTTGAGAGGTTTGAATTCCAGACTCTGGCTGGGCAAATTAAGGACACTTACAGAGTTGTCCGTTATTCACTATTGCTTTGTCTTGGTTGTGTACTTCGGGTCATTTTCATGTTGGAAGTAGAACCTGCAGTCCAGTTTTAGGTCCTGAGTACTTTGGACCAGGAGTTCATTAAGACTATTTCTGTATTTTGCTGCGTTCAGCTTTCCCTCAACCCTGACCAGTCTCCCAGCCCCACCTCTGACACCCTCAAAGCATGATGCTTTTACGTGGTGCCTTAGACCAAAGAATCTTGTTTTTCTACCAAAAAAATAAAAATAAATTCCAAGTGGACTTTCATGTATCTTCCAGTGAGCAGAGACTTCTGTCAAGCCAGTCTGTCATAAAGTCTACATAGGTGGAGTGTTGCAGTGAGGGTTATCCTTCTGCAAGTTTCTCCCATCTACACAAAGGATTTCTGGAGTGACCATCGGGTTCTTGGGTCAGCTGTCGTGCCCTTCTCCCTGATTAATTTGTTTACCATATGGTCAGCTCTAGGAAGGGTCTTGGATGTTCCAATCTTGTTACATTTAAGAATTATGGAGGCCCCTGTGTTCTTGCGAACCTTCAATGCAGCCAAATTCGTTTGTACCCTTCCCCAGATCTGTGCCTCAACACAATCCTGTCAAGTTTTGCATGCAGTTCCTTTGACCTCATGGCTTGGTTCTTGTGTGCCTTTTCAAATCATATCCAGTCAAATGAATTTGCTACAGGTAGACTCCATTAAAAGTGTACAAACATCTCAAAGAGAAATAGGATGAATCCGTGCAAAATTTCACGTGTCATAGCAATAGGTCTAAATACCTATTGCCAATGTGATATTACAACGTTTTCTTATTAATACATTTGCAAAGTTTTAAAAAAAATCAGCTCTTTGCTTTGCCGTTATGAAGTGTTGAGCGTAGAGTGATGTAAAAAATAAATAAATAATTGTAGCATAAGGCTGCAACACAATAAAAAAAAAAAAAAAATTAAACTGCCTAAATACTAGACTAAACTGTATTGCCAACGTGTTCATCGATCATCATAGAAGGCATTCAAGATTTGAAGATCTATTGTGAATAATTCACTAACGTCCCAATAAAAATATGACAATTTAAGGAAGATCCCATGGTCTTGTATTCTGGTACATGCGCAATAGTACACTGCTTAAAAGCAGAGGAAACGTGGAGGTGGCAAAGATGGGGACTGTGTTGGGAGGACATCAGGTAAGTATATTTCTCCCTCCATACTCTTGCCCCAGGAAACACCATATAAATGGACATGGTCGGATTTGAGGAGATAAGAGGAAATAAAAAAAAAACTCCAAGCACTTGGACTGTCTATTAAAATCTATTTTCTCCTGAAAATTTACAAGAAATTCAAATAATAGTGATAACCAAAAAGTCAACAGTGGTATTTCAGAACAGCACGTCGATCGATACACATGGTATCTTTCATGCATAACATGATGTAATCAAACTGTGACAATAAAATCTTGTCAAGGCCTCCTCAAATTGTTCATTCTGACTGAAAGCATGGTCCCTGAAATGTGTGCGATCACTGGCATCTGTAATATCTGCTGAGATTTTTTTTTTTTTTTTTTTTTTTTTTTTTAGGGGTTTTGTTAAATTTCAGCAGTAAATAATAACGTAGGCAAACATTTGAGTTTTCTTCTACTTTATAAAATATTTATAGAGAACTTTTATTAAAAGATATTTCCACTCCTGAGGTGCAGCGTTTTAAGTATATATTTCACTTCAAGGTCATAACAGGATCTAAATTCTTGCCAACTTGCACAATCATTGACAGCAAGGGAGACAAAGACAAGTTTGCATTGTTGAACTGTGTTCTTGTCAACCTCCTTTATCTAGTGTGATCAAGGACAATGTGCTTAGAGAATTTCAGCTAACTCACTGGCAAAGCCATAAATATTATGGAGCATCAAGACTAATGTCTTCAAGCTATCAACTTTACTACTTTCACAAACTTTCTCTGGAGAAATGGCATTTATTTTAAGCAACTAAAAGAAATGAAACATATACAAAAATGTCCACATTTAAAATAAAAAATATATATATATTTTTTTAAATAGCACTAATTTAGGCATACATAAATGCATACAGCTGAAGAACATATGAAGACATATTTAGACTGTAAGCTCATTTGAGCAGGGTCCTCTCTTCAACCCACCGTTCCTGTAAGTTTTCTTGTAATTGTCCTATTTATAGTTAAACCCCCCTCATGATATTGTATAGCGCCACGGAATCTGTTGGCGCTACATAAATGGCGATAATATTTGGATTGTAGATTCAATAGTAGGTGGGTTCCCTTCTACCTTTCTTGGCAGTCTAATCACTTCCTATGAATTTCAGTATCACCTATATGCTAATGACACGGATTTAAAAGACCACGAAAAGGCACCCCAGACCACTTCATTTCAATAAAGATGTGTGGGTGCAGCATCCCTTTATTTTTTAACCCTACAACCTAAAACATTGCCGTTGAGTAGATGCAGCGATGTTATGATTGCAGAATTAAAGAGGCTGCCTTCCCGACAGCCCCTAAAGGCACTTCTGTGTTTAAGGGACACTATACGCACCCAGATCAGACCATTTCATCTAAAAGAAGTTGTGTGGATGCCATGGTCTTCTATAGCTGAAAACATGTATACTGCAGATAGGCAATGTAGAAGATATTTTGTATAATAAAATAATACGAATACGTATTTTATACATTTGTTTTTAATTTGGTCTTTCTGCTATATTTATGGAAATTTGTGTAGTGATAAATATCAATAAAATATTTAAATATTTTTTAAAGCATAGCATGAGAAGTTTGCAGATCGTATTTTTTAAATTTTGTGAAAAAAAAATAATTGATGTTCATGTTTAAAATACTTCTATCTACTGTGGCATAGAGTGAAATAATCCTATATATTAAGATTTTAGAATGTTAAACTAATCTCAGAAGAAAAACACCAAAACTATACTTAAATCCTCAGCACAAGTCTAAGCAGCAAGAGTTAAATAGCTTACCGTAAATTAAAATACTACACCTCTTGACCATGTCTGTATGCCTTAAATATAGAGTTACGGCCACATGCTGTGCAGCTATTTGTGCTAATGAGCAAATGCGCCTAACAAAGTTGCCCATGTGTTCCAGAATCGCCCCCCTCTCCCTTTTTTCAAATGCACATAGCTGGTATTCCTACTGCTGCCACAATTGTCCTAATTTTTGTCAGATGTGCTACAATATAAGAATAATTTCAATAATAAACTTCTCAGGACTTTTTAGTTTAGTTTCCGTATCCCTATATTTCGCAGATATAGTTTTGCGAGGTCTAAAAACCATGTAAAGGACATTTAAAGTATCAAAATCCCTACATCTCAAAGGGAATCTCTGGGCACCATAACACCATCATAATTGGTGTCAGGAGATCCCTGGCGCTGACTTATCTTTAGGGATTTAACCCAAAAGTCTTCTCTCCAGCACCGTTTAGTTCTGTCCCTTTCCTTCTGCTGTTTAAAGATTCTTAAAACAGAAAGCCTCACACAGGGGCGCTGCTGAAGCTCTAAGCCAGTAGCTCCGCATTCACAAAATGGCTTGATAAACATACTTTTCTCAAGCTGTTTTTATGAAATAGAGCGCTACGGTTAGGCTTCGAACAACGGTCAGCACTGCCTTTGTGGGGTTATTTTCCCCATGTTGCCTCAAAGATATCGATGTTAATGGTATCTTACCTTCCTCTGGCAGAACTCAACACTCCGCACTGCCGAGGTCAACTACTTGGGTTCAGATACAACCAGCTTGTACAATTCACCAAAAATATACATAGATCTGAGTCAACCAACTCCTCTGGCACACATACTATCTCCCTACTGTACAGAATCCTGATTTCCCAAACAGAGGGGCAACAGTTCCCATATTTCATCAAATATTGGGAGAGAGATCTGGGACAAACCTAACCACAGAACAATAGACAGCGACCTATTGTTAAATGGTAAATCTTCAATTCGTACCAGGAATCTGTATACAAAATTATTTCCCACTGGTATAAAACTCCGGAGAAATGAGCTACCACAATATCAAACTGCGACCCAGAGTGCTGGAGATGTGCAGAGCAGTTGGGCTCTTTGTCCAAAATGTGGTGGTCATGCCCACTCATTCAACCCTTATGGAAGGAGAGACACCGGGTCCTAACTGCTCTAACTAATGTCCAATGGATTTTTCCTTCGGAAGTATACATTCTGTACCTCACCTCTATCCTACACGCAAGATATGAGGAAATAGTGCTACCACACTTGGCTCACACATTTTTAGAGTCAGACAGCAATGCCAATGATTAGGGATTGAATGTCTAGGGTGGATAAGATTAGAGTGATCGAGGAATTTCTTGGTTGTATAGGGAGAGGTATTAGCAGTAGAAAGAGGGAAGTGCTCATGCCATTGTACAGAACACTGGTGAGACCTCACTTGGAGTATTGTACGCAGTACTGGAGACCGTATCTCCAGAAGGATATTGATACTTTAGAGAGAGGTCAGAGAAGGGATACTAAAGTGGTTCATGGATTGCAGGATAAAACTTACAAGGAAAGGTTAAAGGATCCTAAGCTTGGAGCTTGACAGCAGAACGGAGCAGACGCCCTACTGCAGAGCTCCTGCAACACTGCACAGAATCTCAGAGATCACGCATTCGTGCCAGATGAGAAGTTGCCAGACTGCTACTGGACACTTCAATCTCCTGATCGATGCCCTTTTTATTTGACCCGGACACAAAACTGCGGAGCAACAAGGTAGGGGCCTACCTTCCCCATACCGCATCGGGTAGCGACCCATATAGCTTTCACGGAGAACGGGGGGAACCCCACTCAGGCTGAGACCTCGCAAAGGTCCCCACAAATGGGATGCAGGTTACAGAAACCCACAGTGCTGGCACCCACCAACACTAGGGACATTAGCGCCATGCTGCAACAACAGGGGCCCGCCAAGATGGCCGCCGGTCGACAGCCATTTGGGCAGACTAGATGGACAGAATGGTTCTTCTCTGCCGTCACTTTCTATGATTCTATGTTTCTACTGATCCACTCGGCCATGGACAGAGCAAGACATGTGCCAAGACATAAGCCAAGACATAAGTTACCCTAGACATACTTCACGCAGCCTGTATGCCAAACATATTATGGAACCCTAAGTAACATGTCTATAAATCTTACTGTTTTATTAATCCTGCTATTATTCATGAAACATTGTAGTGTTAGCTAGCATAATCTGCTACGAACCCTTATCTGCTAATTTATCGTTTACATAACTAAAAAGCCTGTGTTATTCTACTACTATAAAATCAAAACAAAAACTGTGCTGTTATTGCATGCCATATCACTGTTTACTTTTTACTAGCTTGTGCCTGCTGTTCTGGCAACACAAGCATGTCTGTTAACCAAAGCACTGCAAAAATAAAGATTGACACCAAAAAAAAACAAAAAAAAACAGTTTGACAATGTATCAAGTACTGAGTACTATAAAGTAGTATAGTAGCAGGTGTCCAGGAGCTAATTAAAAGAATAAGTGGTATCAATTAATAAAAGTAATGTGTTTTGCAGTTAATAAATATGATAGAAACATATCTGCAATGTCTAGTGTTGAAGATAACTATGGCATGGGTGTCCTAAACTCTGGAAAATGAAAACATCCCAGGGTAAATATCACCTCTTGCCAATTGATAGACTTCCAAATAGAGTGAAAGATACAGTAGTCAAATGTTAAAAATATGCCTCAAATAACAGACTACTAATATGCAAGTGCACTACTTGCTATAATCAAGCAAAACCAGTACCAAACACTGGTTGCTGTATGCAATATAAAAATATCGCCAAAAAACAACAGAGTATAATATCAAATTTATTCCAAATAATTTAAAAATAAAATTAAAATTGAGTCCATAAATATAATACCAGTCTATCAAAGGTATATAATGCAAAGTAACCTTGTTCTCAGGCAAGGATGGATGTAGATGATACTTGCGATGTTAACATCCAGATTCTGATCGCCGGTGAGGACGGCGTGCGTGCCACAGTGCGTTCCACCTCGAGCCTCACTTCGGGGGAACAGCGCTGCTGGTCAGAAGATGTTGCTGGGATGCCTGAGATCTATGTGATGCATACGATCTTTCCGCTGATACCTTGACTGGCTGTGACTCAGATTCGCTGTATACTGTCTGACGCGTTTCGTAGGGAACAGCCCTACTTCCTCAGAGTCGTGTTGAATGACATCCATATGGGAATGTTTAAATACCCCTCAGTTATTCAGTTAACTCATTGATGCTCATACCAAATTGATCACATTAAGTGGGAACATCTTTAGTGATATAGCATTGAAGATACCAGCGACGCTACCAGTCCCCTGTACATGACAGTGGTAGATCAAAAGTGCGACCACAACAATATAAAATCATATAGAGATGCTCTTGTCTCTCACCAATCCCCTGCGAGAATGTATCCACAGTACCACACACACAACGGATCGGTATACCGAAGAAAGTATGAGAACATGAATGACAGACATCATCAGAGAAACACTCAGAGGAGGACGGATTATACCTACCATCAAGAAAGAAGGTTACATCACAGAAGGTTTGAAAAATACATATAACAGTTACCACCAAAGAAACATACAGAATAATACGGAATATGACATCAAAACAGGTCAATTCCACAGACTGGAAGAATAAATGTTCCGGAATCATCACGTAATATGAATCACCAACACCAGTCCCCTGCTGGAACCAATCCTACTACTAAATCTATAGAATACACAAGGGGTGCAATCCCAGGACAGACAGCCTTTATCGATCTCCAATGCACCCATTGAAACCTCCCAAAGGAATGATTTTTTAGAGAAAAGGGGGAGAATACCCCCCAAAGAAATTTTCAATGGAAGATTTCAAGTCACCAGAAGTACGAAGAAAAAGAACGCTAAGAGATATAGAGGAAGGAATAGAAGAAGCAGAAGAACAATTGACACAGAAAAGGAAGAAATAAATATTTTTAATCTAGCAGAACTTTAAATATAGACGGAATATCACTCTTACGTAAAGGTTTGAAATTTGCACCGACTTCAAAGAACTCTAATTTTAATGCTTTTATCAATTTACACAAGTTTATACGGAAGGTATGTGTTAAGAAATTCTTTATGGATAAGGACTTCATAACACAAGAAGGAGAACAGGAGTATATACATACCGAACTACATTCCAGATCCACGTTTTATCCTCAGTATGTTAAAAATTATTCTATCAAGACATTTGAGAGAATGGTAGAAAAAGATTTTAGAACCAAGTTAACCAAGAAAATTACAAGGGATAATCTGAATAAAAAAGAAAGGAAGTCGTTAAGAGAACTCATGGATTCAGAGGACATCACTATCAAGCCAGCGGACAAGGGAGGTGGGGTAGTTGTCCTTGATACTAAAGACTACATTGAAGAGAATCTAAGATTACTAGGAGACACTTCCACCTATCAGATATTAGAAAAGGACCCAACTTCACAATTTATGGAAAGATTGAGAAGACTACTAGAATATGGTAAAGAAAGGGGAATTATAAATGAAAGAGAATTTAAATATATGGATGTGAGATTCCCAAGGGTACCGGTGTTCTATCACCTACCCAAAATACATAAAAAACTACAGAAACCACCTGGAAGACCAATCATCTCAGGTATTGGGTCCCTTATAGCCAACCTGTTGGAATATGTCGATCATTATCTACAAGGTCTAGTTGTGTGTCTCAAATCATATCTCAAAGACTCCACTCAACTTCTCAATCAGCTGTCAGATTTTAAATGGGAAGATGATATGTTTTTAGTCACAGCGGATGTGACCTCACTGTACACTGTCATCGAGCATCTGCAGGGTTGTGAAGCTATTCAATACTCCTTGGCAGTGTACTAGGTTTTAAAAAAAATGACCAAATAGATTTTTTAGTTTAATGTATTGCATTCATCTTAACGCACAACTATTTTTATTCAGAGGGTCACTTTTATCTATAAACAGAAGGCATCGCCATGGGAACACGTTTTGCGCCAAGTTACGCTAATCTTTTAATGGGCAAGTGGGAAGAGGAGTTTATTTGGGACCACTGCCCATTTGGCGCAAAACTGTTCCTGTGGCGGAGATATATTGATGACTTTTTTTATATATGGAAAGGCAACCAGGAATCTCTAGAGGAATTCAAAATCTACCTGAATAACAATCCGTATCATCTTAATTTTACTTTTGCACAATCTAAAGAGAAAATCGAATTTTTAGACAAGATAGATAGATGTATTGCACACAAAGACCTTCAAAAAGAATGTGGATTGCAATAGCTTCATCCCCTTCAATAGCCATCATAGAGCTATATGGTTGAAGAATATACCTCAAAATCAATTTAGAAGAATTATACGCAACTGTTCCAAATCTGAAACATGCAGAGAACAGATGGAGAAGATGAAGAAGAGGTTTATTCAGAAAGGATACCTTGCAACACTCCCAGAAGAAGCTCTGGAGAAAACCCTTACCATACCTAGAGAAGACACTTTACGGAAGAAAACCAGGCCAACACAACCATTAAACAATACTCCGGCATTCATTACCAAATATGGCAATCAGTCACAGACCATACAGAAAATACTCAGAAAGCATTGGGGGATATTGAGAAGTGATCCAACTTTAACACAAATTATTGAAGAAAAACCACAGATCAGTTTTACGAGAGCACCAAATTTAAAGTTAATGTTAGCTCCCACCATTAAAACTGAAAATGTTAGAGGAGAACAAAGGAACATAAGGGGCTTCTCAAGATGTCTAAAGTGTGTAGGTTGCAGGAATAATCCTACAGCAGAAACAACCTACACCAAATTCACATCACATCATGATTCAAAAGAATACAAGATTAGAGTGATATACCTCATCACATGTCCATGTCAGAAACAGTATGTTGGACAAACCAAAAGACCCCTGAGAATCCGAATTGCAGAACACATCCGCAACATTAGAAAAGGCCTGATGACCCATAATCTTTCAAAACATTTCAAAGACATACATGGAGCTAATCCAACAGGATTAACCTTTTTATCTATAGAGAAAGTGAACGTGCATTGGAGGGGAGGAAGTATAGATACAAATCTTGACCAAACTGAAGCTAAATGGATATTTTCTCTTAACACCCTAGTCCCCAATGGCCTAAATGTCAATTTTGAGTTACATGCAGTTTTATAGCATTCCTGTTTTTCCTTGCCTCTTTTTAAGATTAAGTCTTCTTTTAGTTTTTAAGTTTTTGAGTTCTTTAGACATATGTAGACAACTATATATTTTTAACATTATGATTCTTTTTATCCTTTTTTATACACCCCCCCCCCTATCCTGGAACGGATTTTATCTTATATAGTTATCTGCCATTTATTTTAGATACCTCCATCTCTAACGAAAAAAGGCAGTTTTACATCACCTATATCCCTATTTTCCATATTACTGCTATCTCTACTTTTCCAGCATTTTAGGCAGATTGCGGTTTCTTTTTTATTTTTATCTATTTCTTTATTTTCTTTATTTATGGAGACAATTTGTTTTTAATGGAATTCATATTTTCTTCATTTGTAACTTAATTTTTTTATTTTTAATTTGTAGTGTTTAATGTACTCACTTTTCATCTTAACAGTATATGCCTAGATTTTATTATTTTGTTTTATCTATATGTTGGGCATCCATTCACTTATTTAATCATTAACTATATTTGATCTATTAGACACCAGTATTCCACACTAATAGCGATAAGATAATTTTGGAGACACAATTCGTGCTGATCCAGCATAGTACTATATAATGACACGTTAGTGGTAATGTCTGAAATGTTTTTATTATGTTTCATCAAGTAAACGGTTAACTAACACCTCTGTTTTGTTTCAGAAAATTGGATACAGTCCGTACGTTTTTCGTTTTAATTATACAATTTATATTTGTATCTCTCGTACTATAATTACCGTATATACTCGAGTATAAGCCGAGTTTTTCAGCCCATTTTTTGGGCTGAAAAACCCCAACTCAGCTTATACTCGAGTCAGAGTCTGTATTATGACAATTTGCATTGCCATAAAACAGACTGGGGGGAGAAGGGGGCTGGCAGAGCTGTAACTTACCTGTTCTGCAGCTCCTGTCAGCTCTCTCCTCCTCCTCCGCGCCGTCCGTTCAGCACCTCGGTCAGCTCCCAGTGTAAATCTCGCGAGAGCCGCGGCTCTCGCGAGACTTACAGTGTGAGCTGATAGAAGGAGCTGCACGGACGGCGCAGAGAAGGAGGAAGCTGACAGGAGCTGCAGAACAGGTAAGTTACAGCTCTGCCAGCCCCCCTCTCCCCCCCACTGAACTGCCACTGGACCACCAGGGAAGGAGAGCCCCCCTCCCTGCCATGTATCAAGCAGGGAGGGGGGACGAAAAATAAATACAAATGTAAATAAAATAAGAAATAATAATAAATAATAATAATAATAATAATAATAAAAAAAATAATAATAAAAAAAAGGGGGTCTAAGGACCACTGTGGGAGGGGGGGGGGTATAAGGACCACTATGGGAGGGAGGGGGTGGGATAAGGACCACTATGGGAGGGAGGGGGGTATAAGGACCGCTATGGGAGGGAGGGGGTGGGATAAGGACCGCTATGGGAGGGAGGGGGGTATAAGGACCGCTATGGGAGGGAGGGGGGTATAAGGACCGCTATGGGAGGGAGGGGGGGATAAGGACCACTATGGGAGGGAGGGGGTGGGATAAGGACCACTATGGGAGGGAGGGGGGTATAAGGACCACTATGGGAGGGAGGGGGGTATAAGGACCACTATGGGAGGGAGGGGGGTATAAGGACCGCTATGGGAGGGAGGGGGGGATAAGGACCACTATGGGAGGGAGGGGGTGGGATAAGGACCACTATGGGAGGGAGGGGGGTATAAGGACCGCTATGGGAGGGAGGGGATAAGGACCACTATGGGAGGGGGGGGGGATAAGGACCACTATCGGAGGGAGGGGGTGGGATAAGGACCACTATGGGAGGGAGGGGGGTATAAGGACCACTATCGGAGGGAGGGGGTGGGATAAGGACCACTATGGGAGGGAGGGGGGGAGAAAAGGACCACTATGGGAGGGAGGGGGGGGATAAGGACCACTATGGGAGGGAGGGGGATAAGGACCACTATGGGAGGGAGGGGGATAAGGACCACTATGGGAGGGAGGGGGGGGGAGAAAAGGACCACTATGGGAGGGAGGGGGGATAAGGACCACTATGGGAGGGAGGGGGGATAAGGACCACTATGGGAGGGAGGGGGATAAGGACCACTATGGGAGGGAGGGGGGGATAAGGACCACTATGGGAGGGAGGGGGGATAAGGACCACTAGGGGAGGGGAGGGGGAAGTAAGGACCACTAGGGGAGGGGAGGGGGAAGTAAGGACCACTAGGGGAGGGGAGGGTAAGGACCACTGGGGGAGGGGGGTGAAGGAACACGGGGGTGGGGAGGTAAGGACCACTGAGGGAGGAGGAGGGGAGGTCAGGACATATGGGGGGGGGGGCAAATATCCTTGCACCGGCCCTGCACACACTGCACTCATACACACACACACACTGCACTCATACGCACACGCTGCACTCATTATACACACACTGTAAATAAATATTCAATTAATATATTTTTTTTAGGATCTAATTTTATTTAGAAATTTACCAGTAGCTGCTGCATTTCCCACCCTAGTCTTATACTCGAGTCAATAAGTTTTCCCAGTTTTTTTGGGAAAAATTAGGGGCCTCGGCTTATATTCGGGTCGGCTTATACGGTATGTGCCAATTATGGACAAGGGGATTGCATAACTATGGTTTAAGAATCAAAATAACAATTTTTAAAAAATAACTGTCTATTTAGATTTTTCAGTAATAGATTTGTCATATAACTAAGTCCGCAGAATGAATTAAATAATGAATTGTAATGGAGTTAGAGATCATACGAAGTTAAGATGAAATAACAGCATGCTTCTCTGATGATATTTCGATGAGAGGACCATAAACCGAGAACCATTATTCATATACATGGAAAATAATTCTTGAATAAATTTGAATATTTGTCGTATTAATAAGTGACAGTGTCTTGAAATAATGACAAGAATCAGATATTGTTTAAAGTTTATATTTTACTTCAAAAGTTTTAGAAAGTTTTTTACATTAAGTCTTTTATTGTATTAATTTCATATATTATCTTCATGTATCAACTTTCTGTAAATCATTTTATTATGTTAATCTGTAAGGTACCAGTTTGTATCAATTCGTCAATGCTATATCACTAAAGATGTTCCCACTTGATGTGATCAATTTGGTATGAGCATCAATGAGTTAACTGAATAACTGAGGGGTAAACATTCCCATATGGATGTCATTCAACACGTCTCTGAAGAAGTAGGGCTGTTCCCTACGAAACGCGTCAGACAGTATACAGCGAATCTACTGAGTCACAGCCAGTCAAGGTATCAGTGGAAAGATCGTATGCATCACATAGATCTCAGGCATCCCAGCAACATCTTCTGACCAGCAGCGCTGTTCCCCCGAAGTGAGGCTCGAGGTGGAACGCACTGTGGCACGCACGCCGTCCTCACCGGCGATCAGAATCTGGATGTTAACATCGCAAGTATCATCTACATCCATCCTTGCCTGAGAACAAGGTTACTTTGCATTATATACCTTTGATAGACTGGTATTATATTTATGGACTCAATTTTAATTTTATTTTTAAATTATTTGGAATAAATTTGATATTATACTCTGTTGTTTTTTGGCGATATTTTTATATTGCATACAGCAACCAGTGTTTGGTACTGGTTTTGCTTGATTATAGCAAGTAGTGCACTTGCATATTAGTAGTCTGTTATTTGAGGCATATTTTTAACATTTGACTACTGTATCTTTCACTCTATTTGGAAGTCTATCAATTGGCAAGAGGTGATATTTACCCTGGGATGTTTTCATTTTCCAGAGTTTAGGACACCCATGCCATAGTTATCTTCAACACTAGACATTGCAGATATGTTTCTATCATATTTATTAACTGCAAAACACATTACTTTTATTAATTGATACCACTTATTCTTTTAATTAGCTCCTGGACACCTGCTACTATACTATTTTATAGTACTCAGTACTCTATTTTGTTTTTATTATTCTTCCAGTGTTAGAGCTTCATTTTATATGGTCTTTTTCCCTCTTATCACTGTATATTCTATACGTAGATATCAGATTTCTATCCTATTGACAATGTATCGGTTTCTTCCCTGGGTGCATTGATTTCTTACAGCGGAAGAGCACCAGAGCACCACAACCACTACAGTAGGCTGTAGTGGTTATGGTGTTTAGAGTGTTTCTTTCATACACATTTAAAAGAAAATGAAGCACCAAATTGGGAAAGGGGGAGTAAAAAAAAAAAAAAGTTATTAGAGTTTTTAAATGTTTTATACAATACTACATTTAAATTACAGTTCCTCTTTAAAAGAATACTTCAGTCACCTTTAGCATGTAGTGACCAATTTTAATGTACTTGGCGTTTGCATGAAATGTTAGGTTTTCAAATGTTTTAACCCCTTAAGGACACACGACATGTGTGACATGTCATGATTCCCTTTTATTCCAGAAGTTTGGTCCTTAAGGGGTTAAACCAGACAAAAAGTTTTTGCATAGTCTTGGAGCTCCCACACTCCATATAGAAAAGCATCAAAATTATATCAGAAAGTTAAATAGTGAACGACACCAATTCACAGAATGTTAATTGGGGTTATTCACTAAACCAGAATTGCAAAATAATTAACTAAAACTGATAAACTGGAGAGATGGATCTAATTCGCCTTTTCTGGCATGTGAAAATCAATTCCCAACTTAGCAGGAAACCACAAAAGCACATCAAGACCCATTACAATACATGTTCAAGAAGTTTGGGCTACATTTCCGAAGATAGCAACGCAACATGAAAACATTCTCTGCTACCAAGAATCCATTTCACCTGACGTGACAGAACAGGAAAAATAGAAGTGTAGTGGTGCCTCTTTGTAATGCTGGCAACTTTGTTTCCACAATAGCACAAAACTCTTTTTTTCATTTTAAAATCTACTACAGGATTTTATTGCTTTAGGGGTCTAAACATGACCCCCAAAATACCAACTCCAACTCCGGTTTCGCATTTGCGCTGGATATCAATGATCATTGCGTATCAATGAGAGAATAAGTATACTATCAGAAGAGCATAGTAACCCCCTCCCCCCCACCCAAAAAAAATTATTATACACCATGTCCACCCAGTAAACCTTTTCAAATCATGTTAATGCATTACATTTAACCACATTCATCTATCACTAATACATCATCTTTAGACATGTTTAATTCTTCAGAAGCAATATACAAGAACTGGTTTATAGAATAGACTTTATTAATAATACCATACATGCACATCCTGAATATTTTTGTATTTTGAATATAATAACTTGTTTCAAATATATTTAAACTTTAGCTTGTTTTGTTTTATTGTATTCCAATTAAAACACTCCAATTTCATGCTCATCAAGATTAGGCACACAGTGAAAAAGCCACTACTACAGTCATACTGGATCAGCTTTGGAGGTTACAGGGCATGCATCACAAAGTATATACAAGGGTAAATGAGGATACTCTGACTTGAACGTTTTTTTTAAGCCAACTGTGTTGGAGTTTAACAAACTACCCTATTTAGAATCAAAAATGTACATGAGAAAACAAGCAGACCGGGTAAAGACAGGAGCAGTCATATGATGGAGACCAGAAGAACAGAGAGAATGACAAAGTGGATATGCAGATTGTCAATGTGAGCATGCAAAATGGTCACAAAGGTGACAGAAGTGCAAAAAAGCAAAGGGACATGAGAAAATGTAGGGTGGCAAAGTTGGGCAGAAAGCAGAGTGACAGGTGTGTCTTTTTTTTGCCAAAGGTGGGGCAACAAATGAGCTGAATAGAATTCCAATAGAAATACAGATGGGTTGAAAAAAGGGAACCACTGAATGCCAGGGGGGGGGGGGAGAAAAGGGAACCACAGAATGCCGGGGGGGGGGAGAAGAAAAGGGAACCACAGATTGCCAAGGGGGGAGAAGAAAAGGGAACCACAGATTGCCAGGGGGGAGAAGAAAATGGAACCACAGAATGCCAGGAGGGAGGAGAAAAGGGAACCACAGAATGCCAGGAGGGAGAAGAAAAGGGAACCACAGAATGCCGGGGGGGGGGGAGAAGAAAATGGAACCACAGAATGCCAGGGGGGGGAGAAGAAAATGGAACCACAGAATGCCAGGGGGGGGAGAAGAAAATGGAACCACAGAATGCCAGGGGGGGGGGGGGAGAAGAAAAAGGAACCACAGAATGCCAGGGGGGAGGAGAAGAAAAAGGAACCACAGAATGCCAGGGGGGAGAAGAAAAGGGAACCACAGAATGCCAGGGGGGGAGAAGAAAAGGGAACCACAGAATGCCAGGGGGAGAATAAAAGGGAACCACAGAATGCCAGGGGGTGGGGGTGGGGAAAGGGAACCACAGAATGCCAGGGGGATAAAATGGAACCACCGAATGCCAGGGGGGAGAAAATGGAACCACAGAATGCCAGGGGGGGGGAGAAGGAAATGGAACCACAGAATGCCAGGGGGGGAGAGAAGGAAATGGAACCACAGAATGCCAGGGGGGGAGAAGAAAATGGAACCACAGAATGCCAGGGGGGGGAGAAGAAAAAGGAACCACAGAATGCCAGGGGGGAGGAGAAGAAAAAGGAACCACAGAATGCCAGGGGGGGGAGAAGAAAAGGGAACCACAGAATGCCAGGGGGGGAGAAGAAAAGGGAACCACAGAATGCCAGGGGGAGAATAAAAGGGAACCACAGAATGCCAGGGGGGTGGGGGTGGGGAAAGGGAACCACAGAATGCCAGGGGGGAGAAAATGGAACCACAGAATGCCAGGGGGGAGAAAAGGGAACCACAGAATGCCAGGGGGGAGAAAAGGGAACCACAGAATGCCAGGGGGGAGAAAAGGGAACCACAGAATGCCAGGGGGGAGAAAAGGGAACCACAGAATGCCAGGGGGGAGAAAAGGGAACCACAGAATGCCAGGGGGGAGAAAAGGGAACCACAGAATGCCAGGGGGGAGAAAATGGAACCACAGAATGCCAGGGGGGAGAAAAGGGAACCACAGAATGCCAGGGGGGAGAAAAGGGAACCACAGAATGCCAGGGGGGAGAAAAGGGAACCACAGAATGCCAGGGGGAAGAAAAGGGAACCACAGAATGCCAGGGGGAAGAAAAGGGAACCACAGAATGACAGGGGGGAGAAAAGGGAACCACAGAATGCCAGGGCGGTGGGGGGTTGGGGAAAGGGAACCACAGAATGCCAGGGGGGAGAAAAGGGAACCACAGAATGCCAGGGGGGAGAAAAGGGAACCACAGAATGCCAGGGGGGAGAAAAGGGAACCACAGAATGCCAGGGGGGAGAAAAGGGAACCACAGAATGCCAGGGGGGAGAAAAGGGAACCACAGAATGCCAGGGGGGAGAAAAGGGAACCACAGAATGCCAGGGGGGAGAAAAGGGAACCACAGAATGCCAGGGGGGAGAAAAGGGAACCACAGAATGCCAGGGGGGAGAAAAGGGAACCACAGAATGCCAGGGGGGAGAAAAGGGAACCACAGAATGCCAGGGGGGAGAAAATGGAACCACAGAATGCCAGGGGGGAGAAAATGGAACCACAGAATGCCAGGGGGGAGAAAAGGGAACCACAGAATGCCAGGGGGAGAAAAGGGAACCACAGAATGCCAGGGGGGAGAAAAGGGAACCACAGAATGCCAGGGGGGAGAAAAGGGAACCACAGAATGCCAGGGGGGAGAAAAGGGAACCACAGAATGCCAGGGGGAAGAAAAGGGAACCACAGAATGCCAGGGGGAAGAAAAGGGAACCACAGAATGACAGGGGGGAGAAAAGGGAACCACAGAATGCCAGGGCGGTGGGGGGTTGGGGAAAGGGAACCACAGAATGCCAGGGGGGAGAAAAGGGAACCACAGAATGCCAGGGGGGAGAAAAGGGAACCACAGAATGCCAGGGGGGAGAAAAGGGAACCACAGAATGCCAGGGGGGAGAAAAGGGAACCACAGAATGCCAGGGGGGAGAAAAGGGAACCACAGAATGCCAGGGGGGAGAAAATGGAACCACAGAATGCCAGGGGGGAGAAAATGGAACCACAGAATGCCAGGGGGGAGAAAAGGGAACCACAGAATGCCAGGGGGAGAAAAGGGAACCACAGAATGCCAGGGGGGAGAAAAGGGAACCACAGAATGCCAGGGGGGAGAAAAGGGAACCACAGAATGCCAGGGGGGAGAAAAGGGAACCACAGAATGCCAGGGGGGAGAAAAGGGAACCACAGAATGCCAGGGGGAAGAAAAGGGAACCACAGAATGCCAGGGGGGTGGGGGGGTGGGGTGGGGAAAGGGAACCACAGAATGCCAGGGGGGAGAAAAGGGAACCACAGAATACCAGGGGGAAGAAAATGGAACCACAGAATGCCAGGGGGAAGAAAAGGGAACCACAGAATGCCAGGGGGAAGAAAAGGGAACCACAGAATGCCAGGGGGAAGAAAAGGGAACCACAGAATGCCAGGGGGAAGAAAAGGGAACCACAGAATGCCAGGGGGAAGAAAAGGGAACCACAGAATGCCAGGGGGAAGAAAAGGGAACCACAGAATGCCAGGGGGGGAGAAAGGGGAACCACAGAATGCCAGGGGGGGAGAAAAGGGAACCACAGAATGCCAGGGGGGGAGAAAAGGGAACCACAGAATGCCAGGGGGGGAGAAAAGGGAACCACAGAATGCCAGGGGGGGAGAAAAGGGAACCACAGAATGCCAGGGGGGGAGAAAAGGGAACCACAGAATGCCAGGGGGGGAGAAAAGGGAACCACAGAATGCCAGGGGGGGAGAAAAGGGAACCACAGAATGCCAGGGGGGGAGAAAAGGGAACCACAGAATGCCAGGGGGGGAGAAAAGGGAACCACAGAATGCCAGGGGGGGAGAAAAGGGAACCACAGAATGCCAGGGGGGGAGAAAAGGGAACCACAGAATGCCAGGGGGGGAGAAAAGGGAACCACAGAATGCCAGGGGGGGGAGAAAAGGGAACCACAGAATGCCAGGGGGGGGAGAAAAGGGAACCACAGAATGCCAGGGGGGGAGAAAAGGGAACCACAGAATGCCAGGGGGGGGAGAAAAGGGAACCACAGAATGCCAGGGGGGGAGAAAAGGGAACCACAGAATGCCAGGGGGGGAGAAAAGGGAACCACAGAATGCCAGGGGGGAGAAAAGGGAACCACAGAATGCCAGGGGGGGGAGAAAAGGGACCCACAGAATGCCAGGGGGGAGAAAAGGGAACCACAGAATGCCAGGGGGGGGAGAAAAGGGAACCACAGAATGCCAGGGGGGGAGAAAAGGGAACCACAGAATGCCAGGGGGGGAGAAAAGGGAACGACAGAATGCCGGGGGGGGGGGGGGAGGGAACCACAGAATGCCAGGGGGGGGGGGGGAGGGAACCACAGAATGCCAGGGGGGGGGGGAGGGAACCACAGAATGCCAGGGGGGGGGAGAAGAAAAGGGAACCACAGAATGCCAGGGGGAGAATAAAAGGGAACCACAGAATGCCAGGGGGGTGGGGGTGGGGAAAGGGAACCACAGAATGCCAGGGGGGAGAAAATGGAACCACAGAATGCCAGGGGGGAGAAAAGGGAACCACAGAATGCCAGGGGGGAGAAAAGGGAACCACAGAATGCCAGGGGGGAGAAAAGGGAACCACAGAATGCCAGGGGGGAGAAAAGGGAACCACAGAATGCCAGGGGGGAGAAAATGGAACCACAGAATGCCAGGGGGGAGAAAAGGGAACCACAGAATGCCAGGGGGAGAAAAGGGAACCACAGAATGCCAGGGGGGAGAAAAGGGAACCACAGAATGCCAGGGGGGAGAAAAGGGAACCACAGAATGCCAGGGGGGAGAAAAGGGAACCACAGAATGCCAGGGGGGAGAAAAGGGAACCACAGAATGCCAGGGGGGAGAAAAGGGAACCACAGAATGCCAGGGGGAAGAAAAGGGAACCACAGAATGCCAGGGGGGTGGGGGGGTGGGGTGGGGAAAGGGAACCACAGAATGCCAGGGGGGAGAAAAGGGAACCACAGAATACCAGGGGGAAGAAAATGGAACCACAGAATGCCAGGGGGAAGAAAAGGGAACCACAGAATGCCAGGGGGAAGAAAAGGGAACCACAGAATGCCAGGGGGAAGAAAAGGGAACCACAGAATGCCAGGGGGAAGAAAAGGGAACCACAGAATGCCAGGGGGAAGAAAAGGGAACCACAGAATGCCAGGGGGGGAGAAAAGGGAACCACAGAATGCCAGGGGGGGAGAAAAGGGAACCACAGAATGCCAGGGGGGGAGAAAAGGGAACCACAGAATGCCAGGGGGGGAGAAAAGGGAACCACAGAATGCCAGGGGGGGAGAAAAGGGAACCACAGAATGCCAGGGGGGGAGAAAAGGGAACCACAGAATGCCAGGGGGGGAGAAAAGGGAACCACAGAATGCCAGGGGGGGAGAAAAGGGAACCACAGAATGCCAGGGGGGGAGAAAAGGGAACCACAGAATGCCAGGGGGGGAGAAAAGGGAACCACAGAATGCCAGGGGGGGAGAAAAGGGAACCACAGAATGCCAGGGGGGGAGAAAAGGGAACCACAGAATGCCAGGGGGGGAGAAAAGGGAACCACAGAATGCCAGGGGGGGAGAAAAGGGAACCACAGAATGCCAGGGGGGGGAGAAAAGGGAACCACAGAATGCCAGGGGGGGGAGAAAAGGGAACCACAGAATGCCAGGGGGGGAGAAAAGGGAACCACAGAATGCCAGGGGGGGGAGAAAAGGGAACCACAGAATGCCAGGGGGGGAGAAAAGGGAACCACAGAATGCCAGGGGGGGAGAAAAGGGAACCACAGAATGCCAGGGGGGAGAAAAGGGAACCACAGAATGCCAGGGGGGGGAGAAAAGGGACCCACAGAATGCCAGGGGGGAGAAAAGGGAACCACAGAATGCCAGGGGGGGGAGAAAAGGGACCCACAGAATGCCAGGGGGGGAGAAAAGGGAACCACAGAATGCCAGGGGGGGAGAAAAGGGAACGACAGAATGCCGGGGGGGGGGGGGGAGGGAACCACAGAATGCCAGGGGGGGGGGGGGAGGGAACCACAGAATGCCAGGGGGGGGGGGAGGGAACCACAGAATGCCAGGGGGGGGGAGAAGAAAAGGGAACCACAGAATGCCAGGGGGAGAATAAAAGGGAACCACAGAATGCCAGGGGGGTGGGGGTGGGGAAAGGGAACCACAGAATGCCAGGGGGGAGAAAATGGAACCACAGAATGCCAGGGGGGAGAAAAGGGAACCACAGAATGCCAGGGGGGAGAAAAGGGAACCACAGAATGCCAGGGGGGAGAAAAGGGAACCACAGAATGCCAGGGGGGAGAAAAGGGAACCACAGAATGCCAGGGGGGAGAAAAGGGAACCACAGAATGCCAGGGGGGAGAAAAGGGAACCACAGAATGCCAGGGGGGAGAAAAGGGAACCACAGAATGCCAGGGGGGAGAAAATGGAACCACAGAATGCCAGGGGGGAGAAAAGGGAACCACAGAATGCCAGGGGGGAGAAAAGGGAACCACAGAATGCCAGGGGGGAGAAAAGGGAACCACAGAATGCCAGGGGGAAGAAAAGGGAACCACAGAATGCCAGGGGGAAGAAAAGGGAACCACAGAATGACAGGGGGGAGAAAAGGGAACCACAGAATGCCAGGGCGGTGGGGGGTTGGGGAAAGGGAACCACAGAATGCCAGGGGGGAGAAAAGGGAACCACAGAATGCCAGGGGGGAGAAAAGGGAACCACAGAATGCCAGGGGGGAGAAAAGGGAACCACAGAATGCCAGGGGGGAGAAAAGGGAACCACAGAATGCCAGGGGGGAGAAAAGGGAACCACAGAATGCCAGGGGGGAGAAAAGGGAACCACAGAATGCCAGGGGGGAGAAAAGGGAACCACAGAATGCCAGGGGGGAGAAAAGGGAACCACAGAATGCCAGGGGGGAGAAAATGGAACCACAGAATGCCAGGGGGGAGAAAAGGGAACCACAGAATGCCAGGGGGGAGAAAAGGGAACCACAGAATGCCAGGGGGGAGAAAAGGGAACCACAGAATGCCAGGGGGGAGAAAAGGGAACCACAGAATGCCAGGGGGGAGAAAAGGGAACCACAGAATGCCAGGGGGAAGAAAAGGGAACCACAGAATGCCAGGGGGAAGAAAAGGGAACCACAGAATGACAGGGGGGAGAAAAGGGAACCACAGAATGCCAGGGCGGTGGGGGGTTGGGGAAAGGGAACCACAGAATGCCAGGGGGGAGAAAAGGGAACCACAGAATGCCAGGGGGGAGAAAAGGGAACCACAGAATGCCAGGGGGGAGAAAAGGGAACCACAGAATGCCAGGGGGGAGAAAAGGGAACCACAGAATGCCAGGGGGGAGAAAAGGGAACCACAGAATGCCAGGGGGGAGAAAAGGGAACCACAGAATGCCAGGGGGGAGAAAAGGGAACCACAGAATGCCAGGGGGGAGAAAAGGGAACCACAGAATGCCAGGGGGGAGAAAAGGGAACCACAGAATGCCAGGGGGGAGAAAAGGGAACCACAGAATGCCAGGGGGAGAAAAGGGAACCACAGAATGCCAGGGGGGAGAAAAGGGAACCACAGAATGCCAGGGGGGAGAAAAGGGAACCACAGAATGCCAGGGGGGAGAAAAGGGAACCACAGAATGCCAGGGGGGAGAAAAGGGAACCACAGAATGCCAGGGGGAAGAAAAGGGAACCACAGAATGCCAGGGGGGTGGGGGGGTGGGGTGGGGAAAGGGAACCACAGAATGCCAGGGGGGAGAAAAGGGAACCACAGAATACCAGGGGGAAGAAAATGGAACCACAGAATGCCAGGGGGAAGAAAAGGGAACCACAGAATGCCAGGGGGAAGAAAAGGGAACCACAGAATGCCAGGGGGAAGAAAAGGGAACCACAGAATGCCAGGGGGAAGAAAAGGGAACCACAGAATGCCAGGGGGGGAGAAAAGGGAACCACAGAATGCCAGGGGGGGAGAAAAGGGAACCACAGAATGCCAGGGGGGGAGAAAAGGGAACCACAGAATGCCAGGGGGGGAGAAAAGGGAACCACAGAATGCCAGGGGGGGAGAAAAGGGAACCACAGAATGCCAGGGGGGGAGAAAAGGGAACCACAGAATGCCAGGGGGGGAGAAAAGGGAACCACAGAATGCCAGGGGGGGAGAAAAGGGAACCACAGAATGCCAGGGGGGGAGAAAAGGGAACCACAGAATGCCAGGGGGGGAGAAAAGGGAACCACAGAATGCCAGGGGGGGAGAAAAGGGAACCACAGAATGCCAGGGGGGGAGAAAAGGGAACCACAGAATGCCAGGGGGGGAGAAAAGGGAACCACAGAATGCCAGGGGGGGAGAAAAGGGAACCACAGAATGCCAGGGGGGGAGAAAAGGGAACCACAGAATGCCAGGGGGGGAGAAAAGGGAACCACAGAATGCCAGGGGGGGAGAAAAGGGAACCACAGAATGCCAGGGGGGGAGAAAAGGGAACCACAGAATGCCAGGGGGGGAGAAAAGGGAACCACAGAATGCCAGGGGGGGAGAAAAGGGAACCACAGAATGCCAGGGGGGGGAGAAAAGGGAACCACAGAATGCCAGGGGGGGGAGAAAAGGGAACCACAGAATGCCAGGGGGGGAGAAAAGGGAACCACAGAATGCCAGGGGGGGGAGAAAAGGGAACCACAGAATGCCAGGGGGGGAGAAAAGGGAACCACAGAATGCCAGGGGGGGAGAAAAGGGAACCACAGAATGCCAGGGGGGAGAAAAGGGAACCACAGAATGCCAGGGGGGGAGAAAAGGGACCCACAGAATGCCAGGGGGGAGAAAAGGGAACCACAGAATGCCAGGGGGGGGAGAAAAGGGAACCACAGAATGCCAGGGGGGGGAGAAAAGGGAACCACAGAATGCCAGGGGGGGAGAAAAGGGAACGACAGAATGCCGGGGGGGGGGGGGGAGGGAACCACAGAATGCCAGGGGGGGGGGGGAGGGAACCACAGAATGCCAGGGGGGGGGGGGGGAGGGAACCACAGAATGCCAGGGGGGGGGAGAAGAAAAGGGAACCACAGAATGCCAGGGGGGGGGAAGGGAACCACAGAATGCCAGGGGGGGGGGAGAAGAAAAGGGAACCACAGAATGCCAGGGGGGGGGAGAAGAAAAGGGAACCACAGAATGCCAGGGGGGAGAATGCCATGGGGAAAGAAACGAGAACCACAGAATGCCGGGGGGAAAGAAGAGGGTATCACAGAATTCCATGGGGTAAGAAAAGGGTATCACAGAATTCGAAGGGGAAAAAAGGGGGAATTACAGATTGCCAAGGGGTTATCAGAATGCCATGGGGAGGAAAGAGACTCACAGAGTGTCGCATTGGAAAGAAATTTGGTACAGAAGAGAAAAGTGGCACATATAACTCAGGGAGAATAGGGAGGGAGATGGGGAGAATATCAATAACAGAAAGCTTGGGAGAAGACATAAGAGGTTATGACAATAATAGGAAGGGCACTGGGGAGAGTGCCCAGAACAGGAGGTAATGACAATAATAGAAAAGGAGCTGGGGAGAGTGCCCATAATAAGAAGAAATATGACCATACTAAGAGCTAATGAAAATAATAGGAAGGGAGCTGGGGAGAGTGCCCATAATAAGAGGCAGTATGACATTAAAAGGATGTAATATAACAGATGTAATATGACATTAAAAGGATGTAATATAACAGATGTAATATGACATTAATAGGATGTAATATAACTATATATATATATATATATATATATATATATATAAATAAATGGTCAGAGGGCTCAGACCCGGTTACGATGGAGTATAAAGCCCCCCCATGGTCCCTCAGACCCGGTTATGATGGAGTATAAAGCCCCCCCATGGTCCCTCAGACCCGGTTATGATGGAGTATAAAGCCCCCCATGGTCCCTCAGGACAGGTTATGATGGAGTATAAAGCCCCCCATGGTCCCTCAGACCAGGTTATGATGGAGTATAAAGCCCCCCATGGTCCCTCAGACCAGGTTATGATGGAGTATAAAGCCCCCCATGGTCCCTCAGACCCGGTTATGATGGAGTATAAAGCCCCCCAGCCCGCTCTGACCTGCTGCGAAGTGGAGCGGGGTGGACTTCCTGCCGGCCATATCCTTGGCATTGACATTCCCTGGCTCCAGCAGCCGCCGCACCCGGGACACGTCCCCGTTCCTGCAGGCCTCGAACAGCTCCCGGAAGGCTCCGCTCACGGCGCTCAGGGGCCCCCCGGCGGGGTCCGGGCTCTCGGCGGGGCTGCTCCCGGAGGACAGGCTGTTGCTGGAGGAGGAGGACGAGGAGCTGCTGCCGGAGCTGGGGGCCGGAGCCGGGGGCAGGGCGGAGGATCCCGGGGACAGCAAGCCGGCGGCCTCCCCGGGCGGGGGGGAGAGCGGCCTGGGAGCGGAGCCGGGCGGGGGAGCCGCTTCCCCCTCGGGCTGGGAGTCCGGGCCTTGCCGGGAGAAGGGCAGCGGGGTGTCCGGGGGGCTGTGCGGGGGGGAGGCGGCTCTCCGGGAGGCCGGGGATAGCGGCGGGGAGGCCGGGGGTGGCGGGGAGGAGGCCCGGCCCGCGGGTGGTGGTTGCTGCTGGGGACGCCGTGACGCTGCCGCCGCCGCCATGTCAGTGTGCCCGCTCTGGCCGGACTATCCGCCGGACTCGGTACTCATTAGCGGGGATCCGGTGCGGGCAGCGGAACCGGGAACCGAGGGGCGGCCTGTGACGTCAAGCGGAAGGGGCGTGGCTGGTCGCAGGAAAAACAACAAAAACAGTTCGAGAGATGCTCGTGACTTGCTTAGGGCGGGGTTTATACTGGGGGCGTGTCTACGGGAGAGGTGGAGTCGAGCGTTGCTGGGAGTAGATATCGGTGGGCGTGGTCAGTGTGTATAGTCTGGTGCGACATGCTGCAAGTGTCTCAGTGCTTTATTATAGTTACTATAGTGACCATATTATTACAGGATTAATCACTAAACTGAGAATTCAACATTCATTTCAGGGTTACAGTACACTATAGTGTTAGGAATAAAATGCTGTATTTGTTACACTATAAGAAGTAGTAAGGGTAGTGGAGGGATAGGGGCTGTATGGGGGGTAATGGGTGTAGGGGGGTAATGGCTCTAGTGGAGGGATAGGGGTTGTAGGGGGTTAATGGCTCTAGTGGGGGTGTAGGGGGGGGTAATGACTCTAGTGGGGGATAGGGGTTGTAGGAGGGTAATGGCTCTAGTGGAGGGATAGGGGTTGTAGGGGGGTAATGGCTCTAGTGGAGGGATAGGGGTTGTAGGGGGGTAATGGCTCTAGTGGGGGATAGGGGTTGTAGGGGGGTAATGGCTCTAGTGGGGGTAAAGGGGTTGTAGGGGGGTAATGGCTCTAGTGGGGGATAGGGGTTGTAGGGGGGTAATGGCTCTAGTGGGGGATAGGGGTTGTAGGGCGTTAATGGCTCTAGTGGAGGGATAGGGGTTGTAGGGGGTGTAGGTGGGGTAATGGCTCTAGTGGTGGGATAGGGGTTGTAGGGGGTTAATGGCTCTAGTGGAGGGATAGGGGTTGTAAAGGGGTAATGGCTCTAGTGGGGGGATAGGGGTTGTAGGGGGGTAATGGCTCTAGTGGAGAGATAGGGGTTGTAGGGGGGTAATGGTTCTAGTGGGGGCTACGGGTTGTAGGGGGGTAATGGTTCTAGTGGGGGCTAGGGGTTGTAGGGGGGTAATGGTTCTAGTGGGGGCTAGGGGTTGTAGGGGGGTAATGGTTCTAGTGGGGGCTAGGGGTTGTAGGGGGTAATGGCTCTAGTGGGGGATAGGGGTTGTAGGTGGGGTAATGGCTCTAGTGGAGGGATAGAGGTTGTAGGGGGTAATGGCTCTAGTGGAGGGATAGGGGTTGTAGGTGTGGTAATGGCTCTAGTGGAGGGGTAGGGGTTGTAGGGGGGTAATGGCTCTAGTGGGGGGATAGGGGTTGTAGGGGGGTAATGGCTCTAGTGGAGGGATAGGCGTTGTAGGTGGGGTAATGGCTCTAGTGGAGGGGTAGGGGTTGTAGGGGGTAATGGCTCTAGTGGGGGATAGGAGTTGTAGGGGGGAATTGGCTCTAGTGGGGGGATAGGGGTTGTAGGGGGTAATGTCTCTAGTGGGGGGATAGAGGTTCAAGGGGGGTAATGGGTCTAGAGGGGGGTAGGGGTTGTAGTGGGAGGATGGACTGTAATGGATTGACAATGGCTATGGGGGGTAGTGACATTCTGCGGCTCTAGTGAGGGAGGGTAGTGGCTGTAGTTGGAGCATAGGGGACTGTAGTGTTGGTGAAAGAGGCTGTATTGGGAGGACTGGGACCAGTGAGATAACAACAGGGGGCTGCATCTTGTGGGCAAGTAGGGGGCACGCAGTGGCTAGGTGACTGGCAGGAGGTGGACACAAAGCACAGTGCTCCCCATCCTTCCAGTCACTGCATGTAGCGTGGCCCGAGCGGAAAGTGGTCTGACAGAAAGTGCTAACAAAGAGCAACGAACACTTCCTGTGAGACCAGGTACTGCAATCCCCTCAGCACATGGAGGTGAGCAGGTACAGGAGGGGAGGGGGAATGAACACATGGAGGACCTGGGGGTGGATGAGACATATGGAGAGGCTAGGAAGGGAGAATCTGACATATGGAGAAGCCGGGGGGATAAGACATATGGAGGATTTGAAGAGGTGGATAAGACACTTGGAAGGGCTTGGGGGGATGAGACACATGGAACTTGGAGGGGTAGAATGAGACATATTGAAGAGCTGGGAGGGGAGATTGAGAAACATGGAGGAAAGGAGGTGGGAGGATAAGACAAAATGAGGGTCTGGTGGGAACAATGAGACACATGGGAAGCTGGGGGGAGAATGAGACACATGGAGGGACTGGGAAGAAATGAGACATGGGGAGACAGGGCAATTTTCGTACCAGGGCACGGTGGTTTCTAGCTACACCTTTGACTGGGACTGCAATGTGGGGGTTAGAGGTTGTATTGGGAAGATAGTGGCTCTAGTGGGAGGACTGGGACTGTAGTGTAGGGGACAGAGGCTGAGGGGCTGCTTTAAAAAAAACATTTTGACTTGAACGCCCCAGCTGTGCATATACCTACAACAAGCAAACCTCCTCTCGTTTATTATTGTTTAGTTTTATTTGCTTTGATTGTTGTTGAATTCTATATTACTGTTGGCATGACAATTATCAGCTGAGTGCCTGTTGCCCATGGTTTCACTCCCAGCCTATGTCCTTACTACAAAAAGGGGCACAACTCCAGCCCACCCTTCTGTAATATTTAAACCACCGAGCGATCTCCTGTGGGGAACGGTGTAACGAGTATATACCCCTACACGCAGGATCCAGCCAAACAGAAGACAGCACAGAGGAGAGATACGTCTACCGGACCTTAGAGTGGCCGGACTCGACATAATAGGAGAAGACAGAGTCAGGAACGATCCGAGGTCAAGGGCACAAAGAGACAGCGTAAACGAAAACTAGCCGGGGTCTGGTACACAGGAATCAGCAAGCCGGCAAACAGTACAGACAAGGATAAAGCTAAAACGAAGTCAGAATACAAAGCCAAGGTCAAATACGGAGAAACACAACTGAACACAATAAGCACTAAAGGGAACTGTAGCAGAAACCACGATAGGGCAAGGAACTAAGGGAAAAGGGTGAGTATAAGTAGCCTTCAAACTAATGTGATTGGCTCCTGTCACTTCCACACCCCCAACAGGTAAGTGTATGGGGTGATTGGCATGACAGGAGCCAATGGGAGCCTTTTTGCAATTTAGGCTCCCACTGTCTCTTTAAGAGCGCGCCCGAGACTCGCGGCGCGCTCTTAGCTGCAGGCGGGACACGTGACCGCATCTCGCGGTCACTGCCCGTCTTCCTGTTAGGAGAGTCGGATGAGCCGCGCGCGGCTCGTGCAGCCGCAGGACCGCGCGCGGCTTGAAGAGAGGACCGCGGCCGGCCCCCGGATAAGATAAGTACCGCTACAGTAACCCCCCCTGAGGACACGCCCTCCGGGCGGGCAGAACCAGGCCTGGCAGGAAAACGCGAATGGAAAGAACGTACAAGGCGGGGGGCATGAACAGCATCCGCAGAAATCCAACTGCGCTCCTCAGGCCCATAACCCTTCCAATGTACCAAGTACTGAAGCCGACCCCTAAGGAAACGAGAGTCAATAACAGCAGACACTTCGAACTCCTCATGACCCTCCACAGAGACAGGAGGGGGAGGGGGAGTATGCCGGGTATGCGTACGTAAGGCTTCAACAACGAGGTGTGAAATACATTAGGTATACGCAGATTCTTAGGCAGACCCAAGGCATAAGAAATGGGATTAACCTTATGTATAATGCGATAAGGACCAATGAAGCGGGGAGCCAATTTCATAGAAGGCACCCGGAGGCGAATATTCCATGTGGAAAGCAAAACCCTGTCCCCCACAACATAGGAAGGAGCCGCTCTGCGATGCTTGTCAGCCTGAGCCTTCTGGCGGGCAGCAGAGTCCACCAAAGAACGCTGAACCTGCTCCCAAGTATTACGCAAACCAGCCAAATGCTCATCCAGAACTGGCATGCCCTGTGAGGAGAATGCAGCCGGAAGAACCACGGGATGCTGGCCATAGACAACGTAAAAAGGGCTTTTGCCGGAAGAATCATGAGTGGCGTTATTCCGAGCAAATTCAGCCCAAGGAAGGAGGTCACACCAATTGTCCTGATGGTGAGACACAAAACAACGGAGGTACTGCTCCAGAGACTGGTTGGCACGTTCAGCAGCTCCATTAGACTGGGGATGGTAAGCGGAAGAAAATGAGAGAGAAATACCCATCTCCGAACAAAAGGCTTTCCAGAACCTGGAAATAAATTGGCTACCCCTATCGGATACAATAGATAAGGGAATACCATGTAATCGAAACACTTCTCTAGCGAAGATAAGAGCCAGTTCCTTGGAAGTGGGCAACTTGCGAAGAGACACAAAGTGAGCCATTTTGGAAAACCGATCTACTATCATTAGGATGACTGTGTTACCATTCGAAGGGGGTAATTCAACAATAAAATCCATTGATAGATTAGACCAAGGTCTCTCGGGAACGGGTAACGGATGCAACAGCCCACAAGGAACTCTACGAGAGGATTTCATACATGCACAAGTAGTACAAGCACTTATATAGTCAGTAACATCCTTACGTAAGGTATCCCACCAGAAATACCGAGAAACGGCTGACACCGTTTTGGAAATACCAGGATGTCCAGCAGTCTTAGTATCGTGATACAGTGACAGAATATCCCGTCTCTCGGGAACGTCAACGAACAATTTATCATTAGGCCTCTCGCTAGGTGCCATGCTTTGTTTCGCTTGTATGGCCTGCAAGAGGGACGAGGAAATAGACAATATAGTAGTTGCTATTATCCTGACTGGGGGAATGACAGGAGTGACATCAATCTCCTGTTTGTCAATAGTCTCGAATTGTCTGGACAGAGCGTCCGCTTTAGTGTTCCGATCACCTGGCCTATAGGTGATTATATAATTAAAATGAGACAAGAACAGTGACCACCTAGCCTGCCTTGAAGACAATCTTTTAGCTTCGCTAAGGTAGGATAGGTTCTTATGATCCGTAAATATGAGGATAGGATCCTTAGTGCCCTCTAACAAATGTCTCCATTCTTTGAGTGCTAAAATGATAGCAAGGAGTTCACGATTACCCACATCATAATTCCTTTCTGCTTTGGACATTTGTTTAGAAAAGAAGCCACAAGGATGCAATGGCTTGTCAGGAGACTCTCTTTGGGATAAGACAGCACCTACCCCTATATCGGAAGCATCAACCTCAAGTATATATGGCAATGAGGGGACAGGATGCTGTAAAATAGGTGCAGAGGCGAATGTAGTCTTAAGAAAGTCAAAAGCCTGAAGTGCCTCGGTAGACCAGGCACGTGTTTTGCCATCCTTTTTAGTCATACGAGTAATAGGTGCTACGATAGACGAAAAACCTTTGATAAAACGTCTATAATAATTAGAGAAACCCAGAAAACGCTGGATGGCTTTCAGACCTTGCGGCAGAGGCCATTCTATGACCGCAGCGAGCTTCTGGGGATCCATCCGAAAACCCTTAGCGGAAATCAAATACCCTAAAAACTGGACCTCGGATTGGTCGAATAGACATTTTTCTAGTTTGCAATAAAGACCATTAGCAAGAAGGGTCTTCAGAACTGTCGTAACATGTCTGTGATGAGTGTGTAAGTCTGTAGAATATATTAAAATGTCATCCAAGTACACAATAACAAATGAGTGAATAAAGTCCCTTAAGACATCATTAATAAATTCTTGGAATACTGCTGGGGCATTGCAAAGCCCAAATGGCATGACGGTATACTCATAATGACCTGACCTAGTGTTAAAGGCTGTCTTCCATTCGTGGTCCTTTTTTATACGTATCAGATTGTATGCTCCTCTAAGATCTAATTTGGTGAATACCGTAGCATGTTTGAGCCTGTCAAACAATTCTGTTATTAATGGTATAGGGTAAGCATTTTTGATGGTGATTTTATTAAGACCTCTATAATCAATGCAAGGTCTTAAATCACCTTCTTTCTTTGATACAAAGAAGAACCCCACTCCAGCCGGAGAAGAGGATCTCCTAATAAATCCCTTGTCTAATGATTCTTTAATGTACTCCTCCATGACACGGTTTTCTTGAACCGATAGAGGGTACACCCTGCCCTTGGGAGGTATAGTGCCAGGCAACAAGTCAATAGCACAATCGTAGGGTCTGTGAGGCGGTAATTTGTCAGCCTCTCTTTTATCAAAGACAGTCTTTAAAGATAAATACTGAGAGGGTATAGCCGTAGACAAAGGAGGAATGGTAGGAACATTAATAGAATTCACAGGCGTGACTTCAATAGTACATGACTCATGGCAGGCTTCACTCCATGATTTTATCTGCCCTGTCTCCCAGTCAAAAATGGGATTGTGGGCACGTAACCATGGATACCCTAACACCAACTGTGAAGAGGGAGAGGTGATGACCTGGAACCGAATGGTTTCATAGTGTAGAACCCCTGTGTACATGTGTAGCGGTGCAGTCTCGTGAGTAACAACTGGAGATATCAATGGTCTACCATCTATGGCCTCAACGGCCTTCTCCCTGATGGGAATATTGTTTTTCTTTACAAAACCAGAGTCTATAAAATTCTCAGCTGCCCCAGAGTCAACCAGGGCGTATATATTTTCAACTATACAACTCTCTCCCATATGTAAAGAAACAGGGAGAAGCAGTCGGTTAGGAGGCAATGTAGGAGACTTAGAAATCACACCCAAGGCCAGTCCCCTATAAGGTCTTAGGTGCGAGAGTTTTCCGGGAGCAAAGGACACTCCTTTACCATATGGTCTCTCCTACCACAATATAGGCAGAGTCCCTCCCTTCTCCTATGTAATTTTTCATTATCAGAGAGTTTGGCAACCCCTAATTGCATGGGTTCCTCTTCAGATACTTTTACACTCTCCGGTGTATTAACTCTGGGGTGAATAGGTGTAACAAAACGTCTATTCCTGTTCTTGGTATAGAGCCTGTCATGAATCCTATCGATGAGGTAGTCAATAAGGTCCTCTAAGGCAACAGGAAGCTCCTTAGCTGCTACCTCATCCAATATAGAGTCTGATAAGCCTTCCATGAAGGCAGTAGTTAACCCATTGTTGGTCCAATCGACCTGTGAGGCAAGGGTACGAAACTGTATAGCGTAATCAGCCACAGACCTAGAACCCTGTTTAACCCTCATTAATGCTCTCGCGGCATTCTTAGACCTTTTCATAGTATCAAAAGTTCTGCGAAAAGCTGTAAGGAAACTGTGAAAGTCATGCACCATAGGTCCATTAGCCTCCCAAATAGGGTTTGCCCATTCAAGTGCTTTGTCGGTAAGTTGGTGCATAAAGAACCCAACTTTAGACCTCTCTGTGGGAAATGAACGTGGATACATCTCAAAATGAAACTCTATTTGGTTAATGAACCCTCTGCATGTCTTAGAATCCCCTCCATACCTAGGAGGAGGCGTTAAATGGGCCGTAGCATTAGGCACAGTCGATACTTCAGGAAGCAGGGGTGTAGGAGGGTTAGGTGCGGTTGCTGGAATGGTTCTAGCTAAGAGCGTCTGGAGAGCCTGAGCTATCTGATCCATACGGTGATCCTGCTCTACAAATCTAGCCTCATGGGACGCCATCTGTTGAGCTAAATCTGCGGGGTCCATGGCCCTATCGTAATGTAACGAGTATATACCCCTACACGCAGGATCCAGCCAAACAGAAGACAGCACAGAGGAGAGATACGTCTACCGGACCTTAGAGTGGCCGGACTCGACGTAATAGAAGACAGAGTCAGGAACGATCCGAGGTCAAGGGCACAAAGAGACAGCGTAAACGAAAACTAGCCGGGGTCTGGTACACAGGAATCAGCAAGCCGGCAAACAGTACAGACAAGGATAAAGCGAAAACGAAGTCAGAATACAAAGCCAAGGTCAAATACGGAGAAACACAACTGAACACAATAAGCACTAAAGGGAACTGTAGCAGAAACCACGATAGGGCAAGGAACTAAGGGAAAAGGGTGAGTATAAGTAGCCTTCAAACTAATGTGATTGGCTCCTGTCACTTCCACACCCCCAACAGGTAAGTGTATGGGGTGATTGGCATGACAGGAGCCAATGGGAGCCTTTTTGCAATTTAGGCTCCCACTGTCTCTTTAAGAGCGCGCCCGAGACTCGCGGCGCGCTCTTAGCTGCAGGCGGGACACGTGACCGCAACTCGCGGTCACTGCCCGTCTTCCTGTTAGGAGAGTCGGATGAGCCGCGCGTGGCTCGTGCAGCCGCAGGACCGCGCGCGTTTTGAAGAGAGGACCGCGGCCGGCCTCCGGATAAGGTAAGTACCGCTACAAACGGTTTAACAGCTTATATATCTTGTTACTACTTTCATAAAATATAGCAAAAACCTAATCCTCATGCTCAAACTGCTACTGCCTTGGTTTGGCACAAATGTATTGTGATGTTTCAAACCTTGTTACTTATTTTTCTCTACATTGTGCACTACCTGTATAATTATGTGGATTAAGAATAAAAAATGATTGACAAAAATAAAAAAAATTGGTTAAAAGATTAATAAAGTGCATTCCCCACTTTCTGAAGCTTACCATAGGCCAGAGAGGGAGCAACTTGATCCCTGGCGGTTCGGTGGTAAAATGTTGCTGTTTGCATGTCGGTAGGCACAGAGATCTCCAGGGGATTGTATCAGAGCCAGGGGTGGAACTACCGCTGGTGCAATCGTTGTGGCCACATGCTGGAGGGGGCCCATCGGGTGTATGGGCCCCCCAAAGTTTTTGCTGAACAGGGGCCTGGTCAGACACAGCAACCCTTTAAGAGCGCGACCGGGCCCCTGAAGTGTCAACCAGCTGGAAGGAAGTGACATCTTGTCACTTCCTCCCAGCTTCATGTAGAGGGTCAGGGAGGTTGGAGAAGGAGGCGCAGGGAGCAGCGGTGAGGCTCATCAACTGTCCCTCACAGGGGCCTGCCGGATTGCCTTGTTTTCCCCCTGCCCATCCTTCTCCGCGGTAGCGCTAGAAGGAAGTGATATCACACGCTCAATGGAAGCCACGCAGAAGGGAGCCCAGCGCTACGCAGAGACTGGGCGAGGTTCTGCAGAACTGCCAGCAGGAGCGAGGAGCAGCAGCGGCTGAAGAAAGAGAGGGAGAATGATTGACCAGGTGCTGGTCAGAATGGCATGTGTATAATCCTGCCATGAAGGTTGGACTGTATAGGTCACTGTGTGTATGTATGGCTCACTGTGTGTATGGGTCACAGTGTAGAGGTATGAGTCACTGTGTGGGGGGGGGGAGGGGTCACTGAATGTTTGTAGTGATCACTGTGTGTGTGTGTGTAAGGGTCACTGTGTGTATGTATGGGTCACTGTATATATCTGTGTGTGTGTGTGTGTGTGTGTGTCCCTTACGGATTTGAGGTGGATGGGCTCAGTATGCAGAGATTTTGTACGGACACAGTGATTGAATTTAATTTTTATTTTAAGCAAATAAATATAATTGAAAAAGTCCTAGTGCAGAACAGAAGCAGTAAATAAGGCAGTATTTTGATAAGAAATAAAAAGTCCTTAATATGACATGTACAGCAAAGTCTTTACCAAAACGTTGGCACTGGATGAATGATATGAAGGCTTAATCAAAGTTGGAGCAGGTTATGTAGGGGTTAACAAGACTGGAGCAGGATTGCAGGTATTAAATGAGACTGGAACAGGATTGTAGGGGTTAACCAGGATTGGAACAGGATTGCAGCGTTAACCAAGATGGGAACAGGATTGCAGGACTTAACCAAGACTGGAACAGGATATGAAAGTTTAACCAGGACTGGAACAGGATAGCAAGGGTTAACCAGGACTGGAACAGGCTTAAGGAGTTTGTAACCCTGGGGGTTCTGTGCTTAATAGTGGAGAGGGAGTGGAGATCCACCTACAAGGTGCAGTTCCTGGGCATATATAATCAGGGAGCCCCTCCAATGTAGGCAGGCGTTCACGCCTCCTATGTGGGCAAGACGTTATGTCCCTTTGACCACTTAAGTGGCTGCCTCCCCAACAATGCTTTCAAAACATACTTCAGGGACCCTCCAGGAGACCCTGGGGCCATGCTGGGGACACAGCCACTACAGCATCTGAAGAAACCGGTGTAGAGGAGGCATGCCGGCGGACGGGCAGAGTGTGTCTCCCTACCCCGCACACCGCAACCCACGTGGTACGGCCGCAGGGGTCGTTGGCACTGAAGGATGAGCGATGCGCCTCTTGCCAACGGCGTGCTGTCGTGGAATGGAGGAGACAGCTGGCAAGGTAGGTGGAGCACATCGCTTACTCCAGGGAGTAGGCATCCGGGGAGTGAGTGACTTACTGTGTGTATGGGTCACTATGTGTGCATTTGTCACTGTGTGTGTGTTTGTGTGTCACGGTGTGTATATATCAGTCACTGTATGTATGGGTCAATGTACGTGTGTGGGTCACTGTGTGTATGTCTATCGGTCACTGTTTGTATGTATGAGTAACTGTGTGTATGGTTCACTGAGTGTATGTGTGTGAGCCACTGAGTGTATGTGCGGATCACTGTGTACAGTATCTCACAAAAGTGAGTACACCCCTCACATTTTTGTAAATATTTTATTATATCTTTTCATGTGACAACACTGAAGAAATTACACTCTGCTACAATGTAAAGTAGTGTACAGCCCGTATAACAGTGTAAATTTGCTGTCCCCTCAAAAAAGCTCAACACACAGCCATTAACCCCTTAAGGACCAAACTTCTGGAATAAAAGGGAATCATGACATGTCACACATGTCATGTGTCCTTAAGGGGTTAATGTCTGAACAGTTGGTAACAAAAGTGAGTAAACCCCTAAGTGGAAATGTCCAAATTGGGTCCAATTACCCATTTTCCCTCCCCGGTTTCATGTGACTCATTAGTGTTACAAGGTCTCAGGTGTGAATGGGGAGCAGGAGTGTTAAATTTGGTGTTATCGCTCTCACACTCTCATACTGGTCACTGGAAGTTCAACATGGCACCTCATGGCAAAGAACTCTGAGGATCTAAAAAAAATATTTTTTTGCTCTACATTAAGATGGCCTAGGCTATAAGAACATTGCCAAGACCCTGAAACTGAGCTGCAGCACGGTGGGCAAGACTATACACCGGTTTCACAGGACAGATTCCACTCAGAACAGACCTCGCCATTGGTCGACCACAGAAGTTAAGTGCACGTGCTCAGCGTCATATTTGGGAAATAGACGTATGAGTGCTGCCAACATTGCTGCAGAGGTTGAAGGGGTGGGAGGTCAGCTTATCAGTGCTCAGACCATACGCCACACACTGCATCAAATTGGTCTGCATGGCTGTAGTCCCTCTTCTAAAGATGATGCACAAGAAAGCCGGAAAGCAGTTTGCTGAAGACAAGCAGGCTAAGGACATGGATTACTCGAACCATGTCCTATGGTCCGATGAGACCAAGATAAACTTATTTGGTTCAGATGGTGTCAAGCGTGTGTGGTGGCAACCAGTTGAGGAGTACAAAGACAAGTGTGTCTTGCCCCCAGTTAAGCATAGTGGTGGGAGTGTCATGGTCTGGGCCTGCATGAGTGCTGCCGGCACTGGTGAGCTACAGTTCATTGAGGGAACCATGAATGCCAATATGTACTGTGACATACTGAAGCAGAGCATGATCCTCTCCCTTCGAAGACAGGCTGCAGGGCAGTATTCCAACAAGATAATGACCCCAAACAGACCTAAAAGACGACTACTGCCTTGCTAAAGAAGCTGAAGGTAAAGGTGATGGACTGGCCAAGCATGTCTCCAGACCTAAACCCTATTGAGCATCTGTGGGGCATCCTCAAACGGAAGGTGGGGGAGCGCAAGGTCTCTAACATCCACCAGCTCCGTGATGTCATCATGAAGGAATGGAAGAGGACTCCAGTGGCAACCCGTGAAGCTCTGGTGAACTCCATGCCATGAGGGTTAAGGCAGTGCTGGAAAATAATAGTGGCCACACAAAATATTGACACTTTGGGCCCAATTTGGACATTTCCACTTAGGGGCGTACTCACTTTTGTTGCCAACGGTTAGACATTAATGGCTGTGTGTCGAGTTATTAGGAGGGGACAGCAAATATACACTGTTGTACAAGCTGTACACACTTGTTGTAGAATGATTAAAACCTTTATTAAATTTCCTATTAACTCCATTTAACTTCGTTATATGACAGATTTTCCTAACAGCATTTAGAATATTAGCAAGAGAATGCATTTTCTAGAAGGATATGAGTAACACCGGAATTGTCAAGTTCCTGTAATATGTAACAATGTATGCCATAGTTAGATCATGAGAACTGAACTAATGAAATGTCCATTCACTAAAAAAGGCCTTGAGGATACTAACCTTGAACGACTAATGTACCAGTTGCTCATTATGGACAACTGCCAAAAGCCCCCTCCCATCGAGTGAGCTCCCTCGTGCCAGCAAGATGGTGCTGAAACCTGTAGGAGCTCGTCATGATGTCAGCTATGACATAAGATGTAACACCCAACAGGGAGGGCATTTAACTTACCACTTAACACATAGACCAATTAATAATGTTTATTTGTTGTTATCTTGATATTCTATGATGATGTAATATTGCCTTTAAAAGGGTCTGCATACCCGCTTTTTAACCAGATGCCATTAAATTTTCTCGAAGTTCTTTTAACCTGAACTCCATGTGTCAGTGTGAATTTACTTCTGCGTATACGCAATTTAATCATCTCAGATTTGGACAGGAACAGATAGTCATTCAAACATATTTGTTTGCTTAAAATAATCTATATCAATTTGGCGCCCAACGTGGGACTCTGGGTTATGACCTATCTGGCAGCCGTCCAAGAAGACACTGCTGGACGGAGGAATCCTGGGGGAAGGAAAGGAGACTGATCACCTCTGAATACACGGTAGAGACTGCTGCAGAGCCTAGCCGGTATGTTCCAGCCCCTTTGATTGACCCGTCCCAGTGTCTGCGACTGCTGCCGGGAGGACATCAAAGACAGGTAATATCTTGCCCAGAGAACCTATACCTTATTTGTTAATACCTGTTTACCTGCATTTTGACTATCTGTTGCCTGGGTGTGTTTGCCTTGTTTTGTTTTTTTAGCTTAGTGCCCGGGTAGAGTGTTTGCCTGTTTGCCCCTTTTGGGATAAAGGGGGGTGGACCTGTGGAAGTTTTCCTGGGGGTCCTCTGTTGCCTGTTTACCCCTTTTAGGAGCAACATGGCTGTGGCTGTAGGGAAAAAGGGGGGTGGACCTGTGGAAGTTTTCCTGGGGGTCCCCTGTTGCCTGTTTACCCCTTTTAGGAGCCACGTGGCTGTGGCTGTAGGGAAAAAGGGGGGTGGACCTGTGGAAGTTTTCCTGGGGGTCTTCTTTTGCCTGTTTACCTCTTTTAGGTGCCGGGTAGCTGCGGCAGTAAGGAAAAAGAGGTGGGGGAATCTGTGGAGGGGTGTAGACTCACTGCTTCCTGGGGATTCCCCATGGTGTCACTTTGATAGCCTAGCTAGCCTCATTGTGCACATTGCTCTGCTTGCAGAGAGGTGGTACCCTCCAGCCTCGAGCGCTGAGGCTGGTGGCATTCCAATTTTATTTGTGGTGCGTGGATTCGGGCAGGCATTGCTGTCTCCATCACCACGTGGTAGTGAGACTTATGGGTGGGTCCATAGGGGCGCTACGAGAGTGAGGGAAGTGGTGGTCACGTTTATCGGTCCACTTTAACGGGGGAGGCTTACGGATCTCGGGCTGGTGTTAGCTGTTTTTCGTGGCCGCTGGTAGTGAGACTTGAGGAAGTCATTCTCCGAGCGGGGACACTACGAGGTTGAGGGAGGTGGCTTTGGCCACATGAGTAAAGGAAAGGGACTACTGTTGAATTTATTTGAACTGTGATGCATGCACTGTATTTCAATTGAAATGTTGTCTTAATTGGGAGTCATGCTTGCGATTCAGGTCTGTCTCTTCAGTGTTCCGTAGAGTTATTCAGAAGCTACTGTTAAGAGATAGCAATGGAATTTTTTTTGCTAGAAAATATTCTAATTGTGTATTTTGTTATTTCAATAGAAATTGATAGGATGGTTAAGGAGTGAATCTGATGCAAGAATTAGAAGTTGTTAAGTTAGTATTTTAAAAGTATATGTTTCTAGAGACAGCTTTACGGGCTGTTAGATGTATGTTGTTTTCAACTGTCTTATTTAATCCGTCAAGTCTGTCCATAGTTTAGTATTTCATTTTTGCCGAACAGAATGTTGCTTCTCTGATTTATTTTATTAGCTATAATATAGTGTAATGTTGAAATGCCCTAAAAGAAAATGGCCCCTAGTACAAAAGAAGGTTGGCCAAAAGGTGACATCACTTCTGCCCTTACTTCTGCCCTTACCTCCAGTCTCTTCCTTTCTCATCATTTCCTTCCTTCCCTGCCATGGCTGCCTAGACCTACTCCTATAATGCTCATCCTATCTTAAGACATGCTGTTCTCCTTGAATCCCACATATTATGAACAGGAAAGTTATAATTATTAAAGGAAACATTAGAGAGTTTCAATAATTTAATTTAATGGTAATACAATTAAAATTGGTCTCAAAATGTTTTGATCTAATTAAAAAGGAACCAGAAAACAAGCCTAACTATTAACAAATGGATAAGGTGGGAGTGTGCTCCAATCTGTCTTTATTGGATAATGATAGACTCCAAGATTAAAGACTGACTAACATAATTTTTGACGTAAGCCCAGATATTTTATTATTGCATATACATATAAGTCGAGACTTTGGGCATTATAGTGTATTGATTCCAGATCTGTTACTAGCAGCAAGTGCATTGCATAGAAACATAGAATGTGACGGCAGATAAGAACCATTCGGCCCATCTAGTCTGCCCGGTATTCTAAATACTTTCATTAGTCCCTGGCATTATCTTATAGTTAGGATAGCCTTATGCCTATCCCACGCATGCTTAAACTCCTTTACTGTGTTAACCTCTACCACATCAGCTGGAAGGCTATTCCATGCATCCACTACCCTCTCAGTAAAGTAATACTTCCTGATATTATTTTTAAACCTTTGTCCCTCTATTTTAAGACTATGTCCTCTTGTTGTGGTAGTTTTCCTTCTTTTAAATATAGTCTCCGCTTTTACTGTGTTGATTCCCTTTATGTATTTAAATGCTTTTATCATATTTCCCCTGTCTCGTCTTTCCACCAAGCTATACATGTTAAGATCCTTTAACCTTTCATGGTGTCAGGGTTTCTTTGCTGTTTTAAACAGCAACCCTTTTCTGTTTCAGTGATTGAGTTTTCAGCTGCAATTACTATGAGCTCCTTCTGCTTGTTACCACGGTTACTCACCAGTGAGTAGTAATCAACCCTGCTGCTAATCAGTTCTGCCTATTTAAACAGCTAAGCCCAGAACCTCCTTGCCCTTGCGTGGTTTCCTGTTTCCCAGAAGTCTCCTTGTTCCTGTGTTTCCTGTTTGTTCCTGGTTCCTGACTTCCGGCCTTGTTCCTGACTCCGCTGCTCTCCGTGCTCCTGATCCCTGGCTTGTCTGACTACCCGCTCTGGTGACTGACCCCTGCTTGATTCCTGGACTTTGCTTTTGTTAATTATTTGTTATTTATTAATAAAGGTGTGTTTGCATCTAGTTCTGTCTCTGTCTGGTTCCTGGTCCCTGACACCTGGTAAGTTTTATCCTACAATCCATGAACCAGTTTAGTAGCCCTTCTTTGAACTCTCTCTAAGGTATCAATATCCTTCTGGAGATACGGTCTCCAGTACTGCGTACAATACTCCAAGTGAGGTCTCACCAGTGTTCTGTACAATGGCATGAGCACTTCCCTCTTCCTACTGCTAATACCTCTCCCTATACAACCAAGCATTCTGCTAGCATTTCCTGCTGCTCTATTACATTGTACATTGTCATTAACAGCCAGAAACTGGAAAACAAGAAAGGTGAATTAATGTATAGCTATTTATAAAGCTTAACAAAATCTCCATTATCTTTTCATTTATTTCGCAGAAGACAATGTTATTTGTCTATTTTGTATGTTTTAATACATTATCAGTGAAGAGGAGAATAAGTTTTATCCCTTTTGCGAGACATAAAATTGTGATAATGTATATTTGTGATGTATGTAAGAATTATATTTTGAGATATGTTAGAAATAAATAAATAAATAAAATAAAGAACGGAGAGTCAGGGATAGCGTCTGTCTCCACGGGCACAAGTCTGGTGTGGGAGAAGTAGTGGGTTAGCCACTGCGGGACACCCACGGAGTGAAGCGTTCGAGGCCTGTTCAGACAGATGAGCATGTTAGCCTTTTATTATTTTTCTCTAGGGAAAGCATAGGGTCAGTTAATAGTTGTTGTACATGGGCTATTTGCAGCCTCCATAGCGGAAGAGAATCCTACCTGCCTCCTCATTTCTACCTAGTATTGAATGCTGATGGATCCTTATTCCCCCCCCCCCATCAGTCCTATAGATCTCCTCACCCTCATCCTCTCCTTTACCACCCTCCCCCTCCAATCCATTTCTCCCGTCCACTTTTCCTCCCTTCAAACCCATCCACAACCCTGCCCACCTCCACTGCTTCATCACCTGTCTGCTCCCTTACCTGCCCACCTCCGCTTACTCCTTCCACCGATCCCTCCCCTTCATCTACAGTCCTTCCTACTCCACCTTCTCCTCCTTCTGCTCCACCTTCTCCTCTTCTCCTTCTCCTACTCCTCTCTCTACTCCACCTTCTCCTCCTCCTACTCCACCTTCTCCTCCTCCTACTCCTCCCTACTCCACCTTTTCCTCTTCTCCTCCTCCTACTCCTCCTCCTACTCCACCTTCTCCTCCTCCTACTCCTCCCTCCTCCTCCTACTCCTCCCTCTCCTCCTCCTACTCCTCACTCCTCCCTCTACTCCACCTTCTCCTCCTCCTACTCCACCTTCTCCTCCTCCTACTCCTCCCTACTCCACCTTCTCCTCCTCCTACTCCTCCCGTCCTTCCTACTCCACCTTCTCCTCTTCCTACTTCTCCTGTCCTTCCTACTCCACCTTCTCCCCCTCCCGCTCCATCTGCTACTCATTCCTCCATCTCCCCACCACCATATCTATATCCTTTATATGCTTCCTCCCTTATTATTCCTTACCCATTTCCTCCGCCCTACCCGCGCCCCGCCCTGACACCTGCCCAAATGGCTTGACCATTCTCCTACCCTTACCATGCAACTCCGCCCTATTCAGCCACTTGCCACTTCCCATGTACCTTCCATTGCCACACCCCCTACCCAGATCACGCCTACCCTGCCTCAACTTGCTCAAGTTGTGCCCACATCCAATATGGCAGCCCCCAGTGGTGTGGCACCTCTAGTGCCTGTCCTAATAATTCCTGCTCCTCATGATATTAATTCTATTCTCTACTGCATCCAGCCAAAGCACCTTACTTCTCTAAGACATTTCCGCCCACAGACAACTCTGCCTCTACCTGACAACCTGATATTTTGAAGAAAAGTTGCTCCGGCCACTCTTCCGCCACTTCCCAGGGGGGAATACCACACTACGAAAAATTATTCAGACTGGTGGAGGTACACTTCATCATGAAAGACCTGTTTTGGGCACTCTCAAGGAAATAGTGCGGTCCTGACCCAGATACCCATGGAAGTAAGACACCTGTATCATCACTGGGAGGTGGCTGTCCCTCATGTTTTCTTCACTTTACATTGTAACAGAGTGTCATTTCTTCAGTGTTGTCACATGAAAAGATATAACAAAACATTTATAAAATGTGAGGGGTTTACTCACTTTTGTGAGATATTGTATATGTGCGGGGCACTGTGTGTGTATGTGGGGGTTACTGAGAGTATGTGTGTGTGGGTCACCATGTGTGTGTGTGTCACTATATTTGTGTGTGGCAGTGAGCATGTGTGGGGCAGTGTATATGCATATGTCCATACATTCCAGCATTCAAACACCAACACAATAAACAAATACAACCCTACATTCAGATGCCAACACTACACACAAATGCACAATATAACAAATGTTATATTGACCGCAGTGTTCCTTTAACAGTTTTTTTTTTAGAAAGCTTGACTATTTTCTGATTGGCCAATTCAATGCTGTTTCAGTTTTGCAATCTGCTGATTATTATGGCTATGCATACATGATGTTAAAATCATTCTAACTGCGAAATATCAGCATCATAATCATTCAGTAGCATCTGGACTAACCAAAGAATTCCTGTGGATTTTGTCTCAGTTCCTTCTCTTCAATCCATTATTAAATTATGCTGTGCTCTGTATATTTTTCAACTTTAAAATCTGTAAAATAGCCCAGCAGTGTTTTTGAAAATGTCTTTATTCAAAGTTCAATGCATTACAGTTGTTTACTGACTGAGTATATATTTTCACGTCTTCCCTGGTATCATCAACATCACTGAAAGTCAACCAGCATGCAGGATATAGCTTCCCTGCTGTCCAACCTTACACTTGGATGCCTGAAGCTTTGCCTTTGGCTCTGTGGTTCTGTAGTGACAATTTAGGTAAAGTTAGAGCCATAAATAAGGAATAGAGAAATGACAGCTTGAACAATTCCCTGTGAAGGACATGCCTGACTGATAGAATTTATGTGTAGTTCAAAGAAAATGAGAAATGAGTTTGATAAAAGTAAAGACCTCGTCAAAGATTGAAATATGTACCTGTACCAGAAAAAGGATATATCTTTTTCAGCAAAAGATATGTGTAGTACCTGAGGCAGACATCAAGCGCTACCGTTTTGGTTCAATATTAAAGGGACACTATAGTGTCAGGAATACAAATATGTATTCCTGATACTATAGTCCTGGCATGGATGTTTAGATCCCCGCTCTGATTGCACTCAAAAGGTGTTTTTACTAACAATTTTCCCACGCTGCGCCAGTCTCATTGCGACTGGCTCTGCCTTCATGGCTGAGATTATTATTAAACTCGATGATCTCAGCCAATCCATTGCTTTTACTTAGGAAAGCATTAGCAATACTCTGCAATCAGCATTAAGGTGCATTGATCTATCTATGTTTATATATTATTGAACCGGACTTTACATAGGACACAAGGTCATGCGTTTAGACTGGAAGAAAGAAGATTTCGTCTAAGGAAAAGGAAAGGTTTTTTTTACTGTAAGAACAATAAGGATGTGGAATTCTCTGCCTGAAGAAGTGGTTTTATCAGAGTCCATACAGATGTTCAAACAGCTACTAGATGCATTCTTGCAAAAACAGGATATTCAAGGATATAATCTTTCAATGTAGGGCAATAACTGCTTGATCCAAGGATAAATCTCACTGCCATTCTGGGGTCAAGAAGGAATTTTTTTCCTAGCTTGTTGCAAAATTCGAAGTGCTTCAAACTGGGTTTTTTGCCTTCTTTTGGATCAACAGCAAAACACAAATGTGAGGAAGGCTGAACTTGATGGACACAAGTCTCTTTTCAGCCATGTAACTATGTAATATATATATATATGTATGTATATATATAGATATATAAAAAGAAAGTTGTCTTGGCACTCACGCTTTAAGCAATATTAAACAAAAATCTTACCTTGGTGCAACCTCAGCATCCAAATATGTATTGAAGAAAGTAGTAGGTGCACTCATAGGTCTTTTTCCAAGGTGAATCTTTTATTGTAGTTACATTTACATTTAAATGGTCCCGCTCAACGCTTCACCCCTATAGGGTCTTTTTCACGATCAATTATACAGTGTGCAAAGTGAGAATATATAAGAAAAGTATCATAATTACTTATCAATGTAGTGTGTGAACGATCTGACACCTGTCCGAACCCAGAAGTGCACAGGCGGGACATGTGATCAGCGTGATGACGCATGCAATAGCAACGTCGTTGCTAGGCAACGTGCAGACTACAAGAAATACATGTTGTCCCAGTGCAGAGTGATGAAGTAGTGTGCTGGAATTGAATCCTATGAGAATTACATGTGAATTAAAAGAATTTAGGACGGAGGATTAAATAGATTTGCATCTAATATCACTGAAAAAACAATCAAGATGCTAATGAACAGTGCTAAGGTGCTAGGTGACGTGAAAAAACATGATCGAAAAATATAAATGTGAAAAAAGTGAAACAAAACAAAGAAACAAAGTATAAGCTCGTGGATAAATACAACACTAACTGTCTATTGCAGGACAACATAGTGCCAATGAAGTTACATACTGGAGTATATAGCTACTAATAAAGATAACTGGACATGTAACTAAGCATAAATATGCTAGTAATATATACATTTGAATGACTCTGAGTGGGTCACTACTATAACTCCTTAGTATTATACTAACTATAAAAACTGAAACATGAGGTAAAGGCTAAGCATCATAGCAAAAATTATAATGTACATTACATAAACATAGAATAAGTAATTTGTTCACTTAGGCCCTTCGGTGCAACAGTGTCCAAATAAAAAAAACATATGCCTTCCTTTGGAGCAATAGTCTAGACCTATCACACCCACGGGGTAAATATATATATATGACATATAAGAAAAATTTAAAACACAACAACAAATTCCTCACCTTCTCTACCTTTTTCCTGCGTGTGTCCTTTTTTTGTGATTTTGTTTTGTTTATCTTATTCACAACACAGATATAATGTGCCTTTTTGGAGCTTACGTGGGCTGTTGGGGAGAGATAAGTATCAGAAACCTTGGCCAGAAGTATAATCAACCTCCTATGCCAGAACTGGAGAATCAGTAATAGAGGGTGTACAACTCAGTGCTATCCCAGCTCCTCCCGTGTCTGTGTGTGAGACTGGACAGGAAGAGGAAGGGATCACTTCCTATCTGCCCACTAACAGCCTCTCACACAGGAAATGCCTTGCAGGAAGAGCAGGGCAGCACTGAGTGCTGAACACAGTATACAAGCCCCTGCAGCTCAACAATCAATCATTGAAGGGTGACTGGACTACAAAAGACTTAAAGTATCACTATATTGTCAGGAAAACAAAGTGGTTTTCCTGACACTATAGTGCCCTGAGGGTGCCCCCACCCTCAGGTTCCCCCTCCCGTGGCGCCAGGCTCCCTTTTCCAGCGCCAGGCTCCCTTTGCGCTGGTGAACTCTCCTCCACTGCTGACGTCAGCTCCCTCTGCCGACGTCAGCGGAGCCGATTGCGCATGCGCGGCAGTGCCGCAGATGCGCCTCTAGTGGCTGTAATAATAATATGCCTCCAGTGTCGCAGATGCGCCTCTAGTGGCTGTCCGGAAGACAGCCACTAAAGGCTAGCTTAACCCTGCAATGTAAACATAGCAGTTTCTCTGAAACTGTTATGTTTGCATCTGCAGGGTTTAAACCTTAGTGACCTGGCACCCAGACCACTTCATTGAGCCGAAGTGGTCTGGGTGACTATAGTGTCCCTTTAAGAGGGTGAGTATTTTGCAAATAACTCTTAAGACTTAGCTGCACGCTCTCACTATATTCAGAGATTCAAACACAATACATTACAAGCAAAGGTACAGTGTATTTTTTAAAGCTGGCAATATTCTCTTAATACATTTACTCATATAATACTGTTTATTTTAATTATTTTAGGAGGTGGAGGGAAGGATCAGTGTGCACCTTAGAAAATCCTGCCATGTTTGTTAGTTTTACATCTTCATCTGGCAGAACTGCCAACCATTTTCAAATTCTGTTTTAATTTTAGTCCATTTTTGCTGTCCCTTAGGGAGTTGTGTAACCCGAGACACTGTAAAAGTGGTTTTAGTTTGTTGATCTTTCTTATTGCCAATTATAAAATCAAGCAATCTGACACGGAATTACGTGGATCAGAACTTCAACACAAAATTATTGATGTACCCGATGTTTAATAATAATTATTATATCATTTAAGTCAAAATATGTATTTTATTTATAGTTTTTTTTAAGAATTTACTTTTGAGCATCTTAGGGTGTTTTGTAGGAAACTGATACTGATAATTTACTGAGAATTGTTAATATCTATATGCAGTAAGTCTATGCATGTTTAATTAATTGGACAGATATAATTATTTAATTTCTGTAAGTTTTAAAATACTTGCCCTTCGAAGAAATAATGAGTTTCTTTTAATTTATTTCTTTAATAAATGTAGCATTAAGTTCTCCATACAAAGTAAGAAATAGATTGGAAGCTAGGATACAATTAATAGCAGACAATAGGATGTATTATTTATTGGCAAGTAACATAATTTTTTTAAATTTTTTTTAAATCATCTATGAATTTGAAATGCAAATTATTTTCAATGGCAGGTGTAAAATAAATTGCTCTAATGAGCACAGTAAGCAACTTATCCGGCTCTCTGTTTGTGTCAGAATGTTTTTTTTTACTTTTTTTTACAGACTACTCTTAGGTTTACCACCTGACTGGTATTTTAAGGCACAGCTGGTATTGGAGGCTGCCTGGCCATGACGGCACTGCAGTAATACCAGCAATAAAAATGCAAATATTTTTCTCCGTATAAACGAAGATTACTCTGCAATACCAGCACCGGCCAGTAGGGGTCAATGTGTGTGGAGAGAGACATGGATAGGAAGTTACAGCATCTCCCTGCCTCTCTCTACTCACTGATCCACGGGGGAGCAGCTACACAGCACAGAGAGTCCAGACAGCAGCTCCCAGCCTGCAGAGACAGACTACAGCTCAGGTATGTGAAGGATGGAGGATAAGGCAGCAGGGAGACATGGGGACACATGTCTCTCAGTGTCCCCATGTCTCCCAGTGTCCCTATGTCTCCCAGCCAGTGTCTCAGTGTCCCCATGTCTCCCAGTGTCTGTGTCCCCATGTCTCTGTGTCCTTAGTTTCCCCATGTCTCCCAGTGTCCCCAAATGTCTGTGTCCCCATGTCTCCCAGTGTCCCTATGTCTATGTCCACAAGTGCCCCATGTCTCCCAGTGTCCCCAAGTGTCTGTGTCCCCATGCCTCCCAGCCAGTGTCCCTAGTGTCTGTGTCCCTATGTCTTTCAGTGTCCCTAGTGTCTTAGTTTCCCCAAATGTCTGTGTCACCATGGCTCCCAGTGTCCCCTAGTCTCCCAGTATCTGTGTCCCCATGTCTCTGTGTCCCCATGTCTCTCAATGTCCTCATGTCTCCCAGTGTCCCCATGACTCCCAGCCAGTGTCCCCATGTCTCCCAGTGTCCCTATGTTTCCCAGCCAGTGTCTCAGTGTTCCCATGTCTCCCAGTGTCTGTGTCCCATGTCTCTATGTCCTTAGTGTCCCCATGTCTTCCAGTGTCCCCAAATGTCTCAGTGTCCCCATGTCTATGTCCACAAGTGCCCCATGTCTCCCAGTGTCCCCAAGTGTCTGTGTCCCCATGCCTCTCAATGTCCCCATGTCTCTCAGTGTCCCCATGACTCCCAGCCAGTGTCCCTAGTGTCTCAGTGTCCCCATGTCTCCCAGTGTCTGTGTCCCCATGTCTCCCAGTGTCCCCATGTCTATGTCCACAAGTGCCCCATGTCTACCAGTATCCCCAAGTGTCTGTGTCCCCATGCCTCCCAGCCAGTGTCCCTAGTGTCCGTGTCACTATGTCTCCTAGTGTCTGTGTCCCCATTTCTGTGTCCCTAGTGTCTGTCTCCTCATTTCTCCCAGTGTCCCCAAATGTCTGTGTCCTCATGTCTCCCAGTGTCCCCATGTCTGTATTCACAAATGCCCCCATGTCTCCCAGTGCCCCCATGTCTCTGTGTCCCCTAGTATCCTAGTGACATGGGACACACTGAGACATGGGGACACTGGGAGAAATGGGGACACAGACACTGGGAGACTAGGGGACTGGGCGACATGGGGACATTGACACTGTGATACATAGGGACACTGATTCCAGGCTGGCCTTCCAATTCTTTGGACAGACATGCCCCCTTTTTGGGCATGTTCGCCCCTTTTGACAGTTCTGGTCACGTGTTTCGCGCCAGTGGTGCACCCTTTTATCCCGCCCATGGACACTGCTGTTATGGGGTATGGATTTATTTGAAAGATGAAAGCATTAATTAGATAAAGAGATACAGGACGCTTGCAAGGTATGACTGTTTTAGTGTTTTTGGTCGATAAGATTCTGTAATTAGGCCCCATCATAATTGTCAGCAACAGGCCCGTTGGGCTCTTAATCTGGCCCTGGTTAGGAGCGAAAGTGGAGGTTAGGGGAGTAGTGGGGGAATGGAGCTGTAGTGGTGGGATAGGGACAGTTATGGGGAATAAGGCACTAGTGGGGGTTAGAGGCCGACGTGGGAGTGCAGACAGCTCCTTCTGGCCAGTGCAAAGAAATGTATCAGAATGTTACTGTGGTAACCCGCGGCAATATTCTGTTACTGTAGAAGTAGTGGAGAAACTCCTCTCGATCAGTATCAGGGGTGAGCTAGGAACCATTGTCATAATGTCCCTTTAAGGTAATGTACACATCTGGTGCTTTGGTAAGCATGAAGAATTTCCAAGTACTATATTATTCCTAGCTGGAGACATCATAATGTATTTTGCAATAAACTAAGGTTCTATTCACTAAATAATGATTTGGGGAGTTGACAACTGATTTGTAAAAATGCAACAGGCTTGGGGAAAATAACCTGGTAGTTTTCCTTCCCCATTCAGAGTGTTCATCTTTGATGTGTTGGTGCATTAAGGTTCATGTTTTTTTTGTTTTATTTTACATTTTTTCCTCTGATTATTATTAGAAAGCAATTGTTTCAATTTTATAAATTGATACTAATATCTGCTGTTACTCTTGTGTTTGCCCCTTTTTAAGTAACACGCTAAGCATTGTATTACTGAAACTAATGAAACCAGTAATTTCACCATGTGAAGACGAACATTAAACTTATTAAAACGTTTTATGTTTGTAATCATTGGTGATTACGTTTTCTCAAGGATAGAAACGTATACAGTTGATAAATCAGTAGCAAGCTGTAGTGGTGAATTCTGTTGAGTTCTATATACGGTACACAGCAGCTTGGGTTTGAAATAACCAGACAGTATTGTGGTAAACTGATGTAAAATCTCTGTGAGTTTATCGAGATCTAACAGATCTCACCAAAGTATCACATACTTTTAGGTCCAAATGAAGTTAAAAATAGAAATGCACGCTTTTCTTCAGATACCATGTTTTCATCAATATATTGGCCCACCTGTTTCTACATATTTATCCCGGTCCTGAGCAAGATAGTTTATTTGATCAAGCATGGATTTTTTTCTTTTCTATGCTACAACTTTCAGTCAACAGATGTTATAAATATAGCTGATCATTATGTGGCTAAATTCGTTTCATATGCTGTCTTTTTCAAAGGAACGTAAAGCCGCTCTGTCTCCAAAAAACGAAATTAATCTAATCTACTGCTATATAGCTCCCTGAATCTGAATCTTTTTATTTTATTTTTTACTTGTGCGCTCTTCCTTATTTTTAAGTCAAGTTGAATGTTTGGATTTGCTTTTGTATCACACAGCTGTGTTACATTGCTGCCGCCCATCCAATGTTTTCCCTATTAAAGGTTAATAAGTATGTAGGGATTTAGAAAAATACCCCTCTCTGTCTCAGAGATTTTTTTGCCTGAACCTGAAGGTAGCAAGGTGAATTGTTAGTGTAGGACCCAGCTACCTACGTTTTGCCTTGAGGTGGCCTTGACGCCATTGGCGTGGAACTTTAAACTCCATTTAATTTAATATGCATTGGGATTTGGGATAGTGTGCAGGTAAGATTCTGTATTAGTTACCAAACAAATTTACCCACAATTCATCAGTAAAAACATCCCACAGAAGGGTACACAGCAGACAAGGGCAGAAAAGAACAAAAATTGACACAAGGAGGAAAAGGTAATACTTGTAACTAAAGGTAAGTGAAATATACACACATACACTGAGGTACATACAGATACATACACAGACACACATGCTTGTAATTTTTTAACCACCCTCCTGTTTCTTACCTTTTGGGTGCAGGAGGGTGGTCTCTGCTGGCTGGGGCAGGTGGGAGTTAGGGTCTGGCTTTCTCCTTCTCTCTGCCTCCTCCCTCCTACGCGGATGTTATTTGGGGAGAAGTAACCAATGCTCACTTCCACAGCGCTGAACGGTCCCCTTAAGACATATAATAACCAAAAGAGTGAGCGCTAGAATCCCATACAGACAATATGGCAGCGTTTAAAAATACAATGCACAACAAAATGTGTGAAAAGCACAATAATAGTTACCAAAAAAACGCGCTAAATCGATCTGTAAACATAAAAAACACACATAATAGTGCAGACCATCTGGTAATAATAATATAAAAGATAGGAGTGATAGGAGAAAAACTCACATGTCCCAGAGCCCTATCACCCCTGGCTCTGGGTTTGTAAGGCTCTTTGGAAGAGGGGATATCCCCACACTGCAGGATCTTCCACAGAATGTATCAGCTGGTAATTCCGTTTTGCTGTGTGTAGGAAAAAGAAGGGCAGGACCTCCAATTGAATAATATCACAATTCAGTTTATTTGTACAAAAGAAGTTAAAAACCCTTACTTGGGATGTGGTGGGTATAAACTCGCAGAGTCACCCACATAAAAGCATAAGACAGATATATCCGAAAACGCTTCCTGGTTGCAGTCCGGTCACGTGATTGCTTCCGGGTCCGCCCTCCAATGACGTCCGTGTGACGCGTTTCGCCCGCCTCCACAGGCTTCTTCCGACCTCGGATTCAATTGGAGGTCCTGCCCTTCTTTTTCCTACACACAGCAAAACGGAATTACCAGCTGATACATTCTGTGGAAGATCCTGCAGTGTGGGGATATCCCCTCTTCCAAAGAGCCTTACAAACCCAGAGCCAGGGGTGATAGGGCTCTGGGACATGTGAGTTTTTCTCCTATCACTCCTATCTTTTATATTATTATTACCAGATGGTCTGCACTATTATGTGTGTTTTTTATGTTTACAGATCGACTTAGCGCGTTTTTTTGGTAACCCTTAAGACATATGCCCATTTGATGGGCCCCCTCATCGTACGGCCCAGGTGCATCCACACCGACGGTAGTTCAGCCGCTGCACAAGGCAGCAATAATCACTATATATATGTGTGCATGTTGGGAATGGGGGCCTGATAGCCGTCATGGTTGTCACCCCCTAATGGCAGGCTTGCCTCCAGTAACATGGATGCTCAGGGCATCTTACTTATAACTTATTTAATCAGCAGCTCACCCACTTAAATGATTTATTTCTTCAGAAACCTACAGCACACTAGGACAATTAGTTGTTTTACATAAGTACAAATATGAGATACAAAACCATTATTACATAGGAAGAAAATTGCATGATTTTGCTATTACATGACGAAAAGACACAGAGGCTCATATTGCATATCCCTTCCTTTACTGTCCACCAATAGCAGCAAAGGATATAAACAGAGTGAAAAAACAATGAACATACAGTGACATAGGCCCCTTCCTGCACAGGTCCCACTATAATAGGCAGCACTTCCCTTCCATTTCCCTCTTTCTGAAGATGCGACACGATACGCAGAGTCCAAAACAGGAACAGCAATATAGTCCAGAGATAAACGAAAACGTTAAAACTTCAACCCAAGAGGATGATATAACATCAATTAACATGGAAGCACAACTTGATGACTGCCGACCAAACAGTATTCGCAGGGAGAGATCGTCACATGCTGAAGCCAGACATTCCACCGGAGTAGATTAGGCTGTGAAAACATAAAGAACAGGAGCCCAGGGGTTAAACCGGTACCTGAGACTGACATCCAGGCCAGACAGAGCAAGGCCCCACCAATATCTGCAGAGAAGCAACTAAAGAGACCCAAACTGACATAGTTACAAAGTCAAATCCCTTCCAACACAGATCCCACTTACCGTACCAATCAAAGTGATACTTGTCACCTATATAGAGAAATAAACTGGGGTGGAAAAAACAAACAAGTCATAACCTGAGTAGTATAAAATGGGTGGGACAATACTCGCCTCCGTGTCTTTAATAAAATCATGACTGTGACAAACTGCCATTTGCCACTAGGCATTGGAGAGGACTTATCGCTAGCCTCCTGCCCTGCGACTATGGCCCTGGAATGTATTGCCCTTTAAGAATTATATTTGGGCATAATGGATTTTTGAATGCTGTTCCTGGCCCTTTAAATGCTTTGGAGAAGGGTTACAACTTTTAAACTGGCACTTCGAATGCGGTCGAAGTGTCGAAGTGCCGAAGTCGTCGAAGTGGCCGCCATTCGACAAACGAACACGTGGCGGCGGCCATTTTAACTTATGCAAACGCGGTCAGCGGTGTGTGCAGCCAAATCTATGGAACAGTTTAGATGGGGGGAGGATGCGGAATGGTGTAGCTTGGTGCGATCCTCATATGCACGTAGGCAAGCCACTGGACACAGTGCCAGTGTAGTGGGGAAACTCGGATAAGATACTGACCTAATAGACGTTTTGGTGCGTCTGCTCATATTGAATGTCACTCCTTCTGGGGTGTATGATCTGGTGTTAAAGTCCAGTGCTCGGACATCCGAGACCCTCTTACAGGAGACGAGACAAAACAAACAGACCAGTTTGGCTGATAGTTGTCTTAGGGAGAGCGCGGAATTAGTGGGCCAAGAAGCGAGGAAGGATAACACCACTGATACATCCCAGAACGCTGTATAGCGCGGTTTGGGTGGCCGAGAGAGGCGAGAACCTTTAAGGAGTTGGCACACCAAGGGGTGCTGGCCTGCCGGGCAGCCATCAAACTCCTGGTGTGTAGAGGAGATGGCTGATCGATATAGGTTGATGGTCCTGTATGCCTTACCTGTTTCAAAGAGGGAAGTCAGGAACTGTAGGACCGCAGTTACAGGAGATGAAACGGGATCCATGTCCCGAGCCAGGCACCAACCAGCCCAAGCTCGCCAAGCTGACCCTTATGCACGTCTAGTGCCGGGGGCCCATGCTGCTGCCAGTAGGCATCTAGTAGTGTCCGAAACTCCCTGGTCCCCTGAAATCCACCACGCCAGCAGCAGGAGGGACCCCTCTAACCGGAGAGGGTGGCAACATCCTATCGGATCCAGTAGAAGTTTCTGGGAGGGTGGCAACAGTCTGGGATAATCTACCGTCATCCCGAGAAGTTGAGGGAACCATGATTGTGTTTCCAAGAACGGGGTCACTAGGACCAGTTCGGCCTGATATCTGCAAGAGTGTAGAAGGGTGCGAGGGATCATGGAGAATGGGGGAAAGGCATATAGGAGGTCTCCGCTCCAAACCTGCAGGAAGGCGTCCACTGCCTCCGCCGCCGGATCCGGCCTCCAGCTGAAGAATCGTGGGAGCTGGGTGTTGAGCCGGGAGACGAATAGGTCTATAGCAAAAGGTCCCCAAAGAGACGATATACTGTAGAACACGTTCGTGTCCAATTTCCAGTCGCTGGCATCCGATAGATATCGTGAGCCCCAGTCCGTCTGGACATTGTGTAGTCCTGGCAGGTATTCCGCTTGAACCACCAGGTCCCGTCCAAGCAAAAGTCCCAAAAGTCTTTCGCCAATCTGGCCAGGACTGCAGATTGAGTACCGCCCAAGTGGTTGACATACCTCACCGCTGATACATTGTCCATGCGGAGGCGGATGCATGCATGGGCTCGGTCCCTCACGAAGCTGCCAAGAGTTCCAATGCGTTAATGTGGAGTCAGATTCGGATTCCGACCAGTGACCCCCTGTCACCACACCCTCGCAATGAGCCTCCAGCCATGGAGGCTCGCATCTGAGTCAATGGTGAACTCTGGCATGGAGCCGAAGATTTCCCTGCCATTCCAAGCAGATAGGTTGAGGATCCACCATCGCAATTCGTCCTTTGTCTCTTTGTCTAGCGATACCAGGTCCACGTAGGATGCGCCGGCCCTCAGGGGAGCTATTTTTAAGCGTTGCATTGCCCGGTAATGGAGCGGACCCGGGAACACTGCCTGAATGGAGGCTGCTAGGAGGCCGATGAGGCGCACCAGTTGCCTCAAGGTGAGTTGCGGTCGTATGAGAGCCCTGCGGAGCTCCTTGCATATTGAACGAGTCTTGGACCCTGAAAGGCTCAAAGTGGCCGCCTCCGTATCCACTAGGAATCCCAAGAATTCCATACGAGTGGCGGGAGTCAGGCACGACTTTTCCTGGTTGATAATGAAACCCAGGCAGGAAAGCAGGTTCATTGCCAGCCGCAGGTGTGTCAGAAGTATGATTAGATGAATGCCTTGACTGCATAGCCAGCAGTTTTGTGAAGCACCACGGTGCTGATGATAGGCCAAAGGGCAGGCATGTGAACCGCCAAGTCCCTGTCCGCCAGTGGAAACGCAGGAGATCTCGGGATGCTTCGGCTATAGGCACGGTGAGATATGCATCCTTGAGATCCAGCTTTACCAACCAGTCTCCCTGAAGGAGTAGATCTCTCAACAGATGGATACCCTCCATCTTGAAATGGCGGTACCTGACCATAGCATTGAGTGGGCGCAGGTTTATCACTGGGCGTATTTGTCCGCCCTTCTTTTTCACTAGGGAAATATTGCTTACGACTCCCGTGGAGTCCGGGGGTGCCCGTTCTATCGCTCTCTTGGTGAGGAGCAAGGATAGCTCTTCGTCAATTGACCTGCGATCCCGGAGGGAGAAGCAGATCGGTCGAGGAGGCGCGATAGTAACAGGGTTCCCTACAAGGTCTATGTGGAAACCTCGAATGGTGTTTAGTATCCAGGGGTCGGAGGTTATCTGTGCCCAGGCTTGTAAAAAATGACATAAACATGCAAAGACACATGAGGTATGAGTAAACTCACCATAGGGTCTTCTGGAGCTGGTGTTACCACGGAAACCTCTGGATCGCCATGGGCGTCCGCTTGATGGGAAGAATGGGGAGCGGGCATTTGTCTCCTGGAAGTTGGAGCAGTGCTGAAAAGAGATTTGTCCCAAGCCACGGGACTGAAAGTAGGACTGGCCGGACAGACGGCTCCTGGATCTGCGAGCCCTGGTGGAGACCCGTCCCTGAAAAACACATCTCATGGAGGTTTGGGCCTTATCAAGGGCCGTAAATGCCCCCACAAAGCGCCCTAGGTCTTTAATGAAGGAGTCGCCAAATAATAATCCTTGGGCGTCCTTCCCAGCCTCTGTTAGGGCAAGGTTGGCCAGTTTAGGCTCAATTTTAAACAAAATGGCTTTACGCCGTTCAATAGAGAGGGAGGTGTTTTTACGCTCCCAGCAATACAAATAGCCCTTTGGACCCAACCACGGAGGTCTTCTGGGTCAACCATATGGTTTCCAGCTCTGGCATCCTCCGCCAGTTCGAAAAGTTTTGCCAGTGGACCAAATATGTCTAAATGTTTATCCTGGCATGCTTTCAGTGCAGAGTCTAGGCCCTTACGTGGGTTCCAGACCAATTTTGTTAGGAACTGGGTCATCTTCGGATCAACTTCAGGGGTATCACAGACTTTATTTGGCACCGTAGGCCTTGGGCACTCTGCCCTCAGTTTGTTTTGTGCCGCTTTAATGAGCGGGTTTCGCGCTGCCACTCCGCCGACCTCGGATGGTGAAGCTCATTAGGGTCGAAGAGAGGTTCGCCCAACGGATCCAAGAGGGTGGACCCTGCAGTTGCGGGGTGAAGCGCCCCCGTGTCACCTCCGGACGTCTCTGCCTGAGCAGAGGGAAGGAGGTCAAGGCCCAGCTCAGCGGTCTCAACATCAGAGTCGTCATCTGACTTAACCATAGCCTCCTCACCTGACCCGATTTCTGAGTCGGAGTCACTCTCAGGTTGTGCTCTAGCACATTTCCAGAGCCGCGCCCATTCTGCCTGGCGCGGAAAGGCCCTTTTCCGTGGGTGGGACACGCTTTCTGGGGCGACCGTAGGTACGCCAGTCGTAACAGTTTTGGAGGCAGAGGGGTGTTTGGACTTATGGGTCGCCTTTGTAGGTGCGCCCTCAGACAGCTCCATAGTGGGACGCGGAAGAGGCGTTGTTGACATTTGCGCGGCCAAAGGACGTGGCAGGAGGGCCTGGGAGATGGTATGGGAAAGGGTAGAAGACATGGATCCCATGGCTGCCATAATGGCATCTGTCATCGAGCGCTGTAGCGCCAAGAATTGGCCCCCTTTCGAGTTGGGTGGGTCTATCTGCCAGAGTAGATGGCGTGTCATAGATGACAGGGGTCTCTCTCAGAGGCAAAGGGGCATCTATCACCCCAGAGGGTGGTGAGCTGGAAGGCATCCTGGGTTTGGGCATATTGGATGCAGCTCAATATTCCTACCAGTGATATTACAGGGTAGTAAGGGTTAGTCACCCAAAGTATAGGGAAAAAGAATGATAGGGATCTCACCAGGGTCCAGACCAGAGGCACACAGACACACACGAGGTAGTATGAGGGACAGGAAGTCGGAAAATGGCTACCGCGAGTCTCGTGAAATTCGCGGCAAAACCAGGGGATTCGTCAATAGAAAAGAACCGAACGTGCGCTAAAATAGGCGAATTTGTGTGAATAAAACAGAAGAATGTAAAAACAGATGAATGAGTAAACCGCACGAACCACTTAGTCGAACGCTGCAAATAGGCGAATGTAGCTATATGCCGGTGAAACTAACAAATGGTCTGGATTCGTGAATTTAGCCAGACGGCATGATTCATGCACAAAACAGCCGAACGGAACGGAGAAACGTAGCGCAAAATGGCGCCAGAGGACAGGGAGAGGAGAGATGTCGAGAAAAGAAATAAGAGATAGGAGCAATCATAGAAAAAAGCCAAACTGAGAGTGCATAGATAGATATTTCACACAGAAGGTCTGCAACCCTGGGAGACAACAATATGTATATACAGACATATAATAAACATAAATAGATACCCGGAGGAAAAAAGATTCCTTAATAGAATCAATTAAAAGAATAGTATAGAATCTGTCAATAAGGAAGAAACAAAAGAACAATAAATGACAATAAAAAGTAGAATAACAACCAGAACCGACAGAATAAACAAGTAATCAATGAGAGAAAAATGTGAGCTGTTACTTATCTTTGGAGCAGCAAAGAAAGAGGGAAATGGAAGGGAAGTGCTGCCTATTATACCGGGACCTGTGCAGGGAAGGGCCTATGTCACTGTATGTTCACTGTTTTTTCATTCTGTTTATATCCTTTGCTGCTATTGGTGGACAGTAAAGAAAGGGACATGCAATATGAGCCTCCGTGTCTTGTCATAAAATCAATAGTTACATGCAGGATTTACCATTTTAATTATGTCTATGTGTTTGTATTCAGTAGCTGTTTTCATGTCCACAGCAAAGTGGCAAAAAGGCATCCACTTAGACACATGGGAAGGGGGATCATGACTGCTGCACATGAAGGATAGGGGCCTGGTCAGGAGGGACTGAGGTGCAATTTGGTGGGTCATTATAAAGGAAAGATAGGGGTGGGCTTACCAGTCGTTAGCAAGGAAGGTTTAGCTAGGCTGACCTGTTTTGCCTTTTGGGCAAGGAGAGAACAAATTAGTGACTGTTTTTCCTCTCCCTCTTGACACGGTGCTGAAGGCTTAAGTGTCCACAGAGGACTTTCTGGCTATAATCGTGGCTTACCAGTTCTCAAATGGATTGGAGTCTATTCAGGAGGGGCTGGCTGCGGTGCCCGGCAATACCGGACGACAGCTGCAGGAGCAGGACAGGTCATCCACACTGGCTCATGGAAGGAGGGCCAGATGTTCGCGGCCTTTTCAGACCACCGAGGTGGATTGGAAATAAAAGGAGGCCAGGGTGGCGTCAAGACATTCCAGCGACAGGACTCCAGTCCAAGTCCAGGGATGCCTTCCAGTTCTAAAGTGCAGTGTCATGATATCATACAACCCAAGTATCCCTATTTAGGTTTTAAATCCTTCTGTCTCGTTCCCTGTACTAATGTCCCTATTTTCTAGGAGCTCCATAATGTCGGTGTGTCTGAGTGTATAACAGAGCTTCACATCAATAATACTCAGTAATGTACCTTTAAACTATAATAATGTGTTTAGAAATCAGTTTGTGTAAATAAGACACATTGTTCTTGTTCTAAATTCCATTTCAGCTGTGTAAATTATTAGTGTCATCTATAATTTCTCAGAACAGACCAGCCCGTCATGAAACGCAACCCCTTAAAATTAAAGTGTCCCTCTTTGTCAATATGAAATGTTGGGAGGTATATTCGTTTAATAAGTAATTTGCTTATTCAGAATGTAATTTCTACTGCCATAGGTTATCATTGCATATTTCCCTCCCTTTTTTTTTTTACTTAACAACCTAGCAGATCCAACTGGCCAATAACATGGTAATCCCAGAAGACAGGGGTGGTTACTGCCTGTTGTGACAACATTTCAGATAATGATCTATAATGTTATAGTGCTTTCGTTGGAGCCCTTTGTTATTGTAGATACCACTACCTAAACTGAATCAGTTGGGTGTATTATTATAACACAATAATCGGAGCACTTCCCTTTTGTCACGATTCAGAGAACCTAACACGCTAACAGAGAGGAAAAGGTGCAGTACCGGTCCTTAGAATGGCCGGGTTAAGCACACCAAGAATAGTCAGGAGACAAGCCGAGTAAGGGGAGCCAGAAAACAGGAGAACGTGAAACAAGCCGAGGTCAAAGGGATGGAGAATACAGGAGAGTCGGAGGAACAAGCCAAATAATCGGTAACCAGAGAGAAACACAAGCAAACAGCAATACAGGTAACCAAAGACCACAACAGGGCACTGAGGGACAGGAAAGGTAAGTATTTAAACCCTGTGGTTAATTCTGATTGGATAACTTCCAATCAGAATTAACAATCACACGTGGGAGATATATATACCTCCCACTGTGATTGTCATACTGTGACTTTAACGCCGGGTCACGTGGCTGACCCCGGCGTTTGCATAAATGCGTGGTCTCCCAGCGTGCAGCGTTATACACACTGCCACCGGGAGATGAGAAGGAGGAAGCGAGCGGCGTCCGAGGCTGTGAGGACGCCGCTCGCCAACAGGCATAGGAAGGGGAGACCGGGGGCGGTGAAGAACCAAGGGTGAGTGCTGCGAGCGGCTTGCAGCCTCCCCTCACAGCCGCCCGCGGGACCCTGACACCTTTTTTGTTGCAGTATCAACATGAAAACATTTCAGAATGTTCAGTTCAGAATACTCCAAAAACGTAAAGATGCACTATAGGGTCAGTAGCATAAACATGTATTTTCTGACCCTATATGGTTAAAACCACCATCTAGCCCCTCTGGTCACCTCATGCCTCTCTAAATATAGTAAATCTTACTAGTTTTCAAGTCTGGGGCTGCTTGCTTTGTCACTGTTTCCTTCAGACCTGCCCCACTGCCTGCTGACATCAGCAGAAGTGGTAGCCCGATCCAATCACAGTGCTTCCCCATAGGATTGGCTGAGACTGACAAAGAGGCAGATCAGGGACAGAGCCAGCATGATTCAAACACATCCCTGGCCAATCAGCATCTCCTCATAGAAATGAATTGAATCAATTAATCTCTATGAGGAAAGTTTAGTGTCTGCATGCAAAGGGAGGAGACACTGAATGTTTGGATGCATTTTAGGAAGCCAAGACCCAGGAAGGATCTCTAACAGCCATCTGAGGAGTGGCCAGTGAAGTTATCACTAGGCTGTAATGTAAACACTTCATTTTCTCTGAAAAGACAGTGTTTACAGCAAAAAGCCTGACAGTAATGATTCTACTCACCAGAACAAATTCAATAAGCTGTAGTTGTTCTGGTAACTATAGTGTCCCTTTAAAGTATTCCGTCCAGATGTATCCAGCACAGTCCAACTAACGCAAAGAGAGGTTGTAGAATTCCTTTTTTCTCAGTCCTCTTCTTATACTCCAAGACCTGACCTGATTTGCCACTTAGCTCCTAAGCTCAAAAACTCCAGGAACTTGACAAGCTTTTCACATAGTAAAAAAGCACAATGTTTTGTTTTGTTATTTCCTGGAGTTGGAGATCGTGTCACAGCTGCAAGCCAAGCTGGCAGCAAAATAACAAATACAAAGGATATTTACACATGTACGGTTGTATGAAGAATAGACGTACGTTTCATGTATGCTCTTGGAATGCCAGATTCTGCTGTCTAATGAAAGCCTCTAAAACAGACCAGTGTGGTAACTTGGTAACCTCGACTAAAACGGTGAATTTAGATAAATGGAAAAATACACTATTCATTTAACCGCTTTGCGACACTTGATGGAAATTTTCCATCATGGCAGTCCTACCCTTAAGGACGCATGACGGAAAATTTCCGTCATTTACTAAAATTAACACCAAATTGCCACGATCATGGCAATCATGGAGTTAATGCTGCTGCAGGCTGCCTTGACGTCAAAGGCAGACCAGTAGCATCCAATCTTGTGATCGCTGTGACAATCAGTCATAGCAATCACTGTGCTGCTGGGACATCCAACCAGGGCTGGCGCTTACTATAAGGTGAACTAGGCAGCTGCCTAGGGCGCCATATAGAAGGGGGCGCCCTGCGCCCTCATCACCGGCACTAATGCTGCAGCTGCCTGAGCGCTCTATAGAGAGCCTCAGGCGGCTGCAGCACTGCCTCTCTCCTCACCACCCCTTCCCTGTAGCGTGGCCGAGCTCCTTTCCGGTCCACGGTACACTTAGTGTGCACTTCCTGTCAGTCTGGCCGGGTACAGGAAACAGAAACTCCTGTACCGCGGACCGGAGAAGAGCTCGGCCACGCTACAGGGAAGGGGGGGGGGGGTGAGGAGAACAAACGGGCGGGGGGGAGGAGAACAAACAGAGGGGGGTGTGAGGAGAACAAACAGAGGTGGTGTGTGTGAGGAGAACAAACGGGGGGAGTAAGGAGATCAAACGGGGGGGAGTAAGGAGAACAAACAGGGGGAGGGAGAGTAAGGAGAACACAGGGATGGGGGGAATAAGAAGAACACAGGGAGGGGGGGTGGATAAGGAGAACCCTGGAAGAGGGGAGGGGGAGTAAGGAGAACACATATCCATAGTTTGCACAAACTGCAGATCTCTTGTCTGCTGCCTTTGCAAGACCTCCCCTTCTAACCCCGCCCAGACTTTCTGTGGCTCTCCAATAACTGACTTCCCGAAGCAGCTCAATGAGAAGTCTTTGCAAGACAGGTGTTCTACTGACCTAGCCAAACCAGGAAGTAACAGGACCGGTTGTCTGCTTGAAAGCCACAGGGGTGTAACTAGGTTAATTTATAAAAGTGTCAGTTTCTATTGAAATCTGCACTTTTTGCAAAATGAGAAAGAGAGGGCACACTCTTCACACACAAAAATTTTCAGCAAGCTAAATTTAGAAGTCTGGAGTGCCCCTTTAAGGGGTTAAATAACATGACTTATGTCAGACGATTCCATACAATTATCTCATTACCATGCAGCATAGGCTATTTTGTTTTCTGTCTTTACCTTATATCACCAATCCTAACATAGATTAAAGGCAGATGGAGTTGTTTGCCATGCCTACCTGTTAGGAGCAATTTTTGGAATTCTAACTCACTCTTTTTTTTAATAGAACTCAGAAGCCACTGTTCTCTGTGTCCCTGGAACACCACTCCTTGATGGCCGATGACCTCACTTAGGAACCCTCTGTTGTATGAAGGTCCCGTAGACAGCTGGATTCTATAGTTTACTTTAATTTACTTATGAGCAGCCCGGTTGTTGGTTAGAACATTTTGCTTCTGTAACTTGCAACAGTGACTCATGTAATTGTGAGATCAGGATAAATTGTACAGATGCCAGGTGGTTTAGTTTGGCAGTTTACGCAGAAATAAGTCGTTTGACCTAATTTAGCATAGCTCAATAGACAAATTGAATTTTAACAATTTATCTCAGGGAGTTCCTGCTCAAATTGCTAGCGGACAATAACATTGCTTAGATTTTCTGAGTTTTCATGCATTAATATGGAGAGTATTCACATGGAAAAAGAAAAAGATTTGCCCCAGAGTAAATCAGCATAACACCATCTTTAGTAAGACTGAATCTATATTAACCCTTTAAGAAGTGGTGTACACACAATCCATGGGGCCCCGGTGCAAAACTGATCCGTGGCCCCCCTCTTTCCCCTCTCTCGCCCCCACTCTACCCTGTCACTCTCCCCCCTCTCTATCCTGACCCTCTCCCCCCTGACCGTGGGCCCCCCCCGACACATATATACAGACACAATCACATACACACAGACAGACACACACACCCCCCGACAGACACATACATACACACACACACACAGACACATGCAGACACATACATACAGAGACACACACATACAGATACATACAGAGACAGACACACACACATACAGAGACAAACACACACACATAGAAACACACATACATACAGACAGACACACACATACAGAGACACACACATACAGACATAGACAGACACACACACACATACTGAGACACTGACACACACATACAGAGACACACACACATACACAGATACAGAGACACACACACACACACACATACAGAGACACAGACCCACACACATACAGAGACACAGACCCACATACATACAGACACACACACACACACATACAGATACACACATACAGAGACACATACAGAGACACACACACACATACACACATACAGAGACACACACACACACATACACACATACAGAGACACACACACACACATACATGCACACATACACACACATACAGAGACACAGACACACACATACAGAGAGACACACACACACACACACAGAGAGACACACATATACAGAGACACACATAAACAAAATGTTTCTTACCTTTTGTGACTTTCCCTGGGGTCCAGTGATGGTTCAGCCTGATGGGAATCAGAGTTCCCACTCTGACTCCCTCCTCCTTCCTCCCGCGCGGGCTCTCTGTATGCTGAGAGGAGTGACCGGGGAGTCACTTCCTCCCAGCAGCGATGTCATCACAGAGGGCCCGGTCAGCGCTGGGTGCTGTCCGGGCCCCCTGACAATCCATATCCATCGGGTGGCCCTGACAGCATGGGCCACCCGATGGACCCCTTAACATGCGGCCCCGGCGGTTTGCCGCGCAGGCCGGGGCTGCAAAACGTGGCAGCTGGTACCCAGTCGCAGCTGCGACCGCGGTATGTACGCCGCTGCCTTTAAGGACGGGGGCAATTGTCCAAGTTCTGACCCAAAACATAACCTCCAATTTAAGCTACATGTTTGTTCAACCATAATTTACCTCTTTCACATCTAGTGCGCCACACTTATATAATCTTTTAAGGACACTAGTTACGGCTGAGGGGAAAAAGGCATTTTCTATGACTGCAGGATCTTCCATAGATCTGTGTTGTAGTCTTGCGCATGGGCTAGAGAACAAAATGGACGTTTGCTCCTGTCAGCTGAAGCACAAGGAGCTGAAGAGGACCATCAGGAAGAAAATGGGGCACCCATGATAGACAGATTTGGGTAAGTATAAATCACTTTTCCCTGCACTCCTTGGCCACCTAACTGCAAGCGAAGCAGTCACAGTCTGAGTTTTTGCAAATTATGATAGAGCCGCTTTAAACTATCCTTTAGGTTAGAGCTTAAAACTAATCTTGGCAGCTATGTCCTGACTCCTATACATGAATAACCAGCAATGCTGAACACAATAACCATTAGAATTTTATTTCAAATACAAAATGATCCACTATGTAATGATCCATTAAGGCCATTTACAACTTAAAATAAATCACCAAGTCCTTTTATGAGAACTATTATAGAGTTATTTTGTGAATGATATTTAAACTTATGTGGCACTTACATGATTTTCTCTAATGTGATTGACCATAAAAAAAAAAGAATATTGTGAATCATAAAAAATACATGAACGCTGAAAACTCACAACATCAGATACAATATTTTTAATTAAAAAATTCAGAGATGAGATTTCTGGATTGCCTCCCAGAGGAACGCAAGTATAAAATTATACTAAATCTCATAGACAGCCTTGGGATAATTAATATAAATGTAGCAGGAATTACAATGGACAAATTATTTAGTTTAAAGACATCCCTATTAGATTTGGGTATTCATTTTCGGACGAACAAGTTTCCGTCTGAATTTTAGCTATCCGTTAAGTCATCCGAATAAACAAATATGAATTAAAACAAATAAAACGAAGACCAAATTGCTTGTTGGACAAAATTTTGTTTGTGCTGTTCGTCCTTTCATTCATTTGATATTACAAGGAGGGAGCTATTGGCTCACAACCAGTGGCGTCACTAGGGGGGGGGCATGGCCCCCCCTACATTATGCAGTGCCCCCCCAATTCAAATTAAAGTCGGGAGCTCTGCGTCTCCCTTCTCATGCTGCAGCAGCACTGTAACTGGTGGACTTTTCCCACAAGCGGCCAGAGGGGGCGCTGTGGGCTGGGAGGACTTCCTCCAGGATCATAGAGAGCAGCGCGGGGGAGAGACAGGGAGAGGAAGATCAGCTCTGCCCAGAGGCATTCAGTCTGTGTGTAGGGGGGGGGGGGGGGGGGGAGGTCAGTCTGTGTGTGCATGGATCAGTCTGTGTGTATGTATGGGTCAGTCTGTGTGTATGTATGGATCAGTCTGTGTGTGTGTATGGGTCAGTCTGTGTGTGTGTATGGATCAGTCTGTGTGTGTGTATGGATCAGTCTGTGTGTGTGTATGGGTCAGTCTGTGTGTGTATGGATCAGTCTGTGTATGTATGGGTCAGTCTGTGTATGTATGGATCAGTCTGTGTGTGTGTATGGATCAGTCTGTGTGTGTGTATGGGTCAGTCTGTGTGTATGTATGGGTCAGTCTGTGTGTATGTATGGGTCAGTCTGTGTGTGTGTATGGATCAGTCTGTGTGTGTGTATGGGTCATTCTGTGTGTGTATGGATCAGTCTGTGTGTGTGTATGGATCAGTCTGTGTATGTATGGGTCAGTCTGTGTATGTATGGATCAGTCTGTGTGTGTGTATGGATCAGTCTGTGTGTGTGTATGGATCAGTCTGTGTGTGTGTGTATGGATCAGCCTGTGTGTGTGTGTATGGATCAGTCTGTGTGTGTGTGTATGCATCAGTCTGTGTGTGTGTGTATAGATCAGTCTGTGTGTGTTTGGGTCAATCTGTGTGTGTATGGATCAGTCTGTGTGTGTGTATGGATCAGTCTGTGTGTGTGTGTATGGATCAGTCTGTGTGTGTGTGTATGGATCAGTCTGTGTATGTATGGGTCAGTCTGTGTATGTATGGGTCTGTCTGTGTATGTATGGGTCAGTCTGTGTGTGTGTATGGGTCAATCTGTGTGTGTGTATGGGTCAGTCTGTGTGTGTATGGATCAGTCTGTGTGTGTGTATGGATCAGTCTGTGTGTGTGTATGGATCAGTCTGTGTATGTATGGGTCAGTCTGTGTATGTATGGGTCAGTCTGTGTATGTATGGGTCAGTCTGTGTGTGTGTATGGGTCAGTCTGTGTGTGTGTATGGGTCAGTCTGTGTGTGTGTATGGGTCAGTCTGTGTGTGTGTATGGGTCAGTCTGTGTGTGTATGGATCAGTCTGTGTATGTATGGGTCAGTCTGTGTATGTATGGATCAGTCTGTGTGTGTGTATGGATCAGTCTGTGTGTGTGTATGGATCAGTCTGTGTGTGTGTGTATGGATCAGTCTGTGTGTGTGTGTATGCATCAGTCTGTGTGTAGGGGGGGTCAGTCTGTGTGTAGGGGGGGGTCAGTCTGTGTGTGCATGGATCAGTCTGTGTGTATGTATGGGTCAGTCTGTGTGTATGTATGGATTAGTCTGTGTGTGTGTATGGGTCAGTCTGTGTGTGTGTATGGATCAGTCTGTGTGTGTATGGATCAGTCTGTGTGTGTGTATGGGTCAGTCTGTGTGTGTATGGATCAGTCTGTGTATGTATGGGTCAGTCTTTGTATGTATGGATCAGTCTGTGTGTGTGTATGGATCAGTCTGTGTGTGTGTATGGGTCAGTCTGTGTGTATGTATGGGTCAGTCTGTGTGTGTGTATGGATCAGTCTGTGTGTGTGTATGGGTCAGTCTGTGTGTGTATGGATCAGTCTGTGTGTGTGTATGGATCAGTCTGTGTATGTATGGGCCAGTCTGTGTATGTATGGATCAGTCTGTGTGTGTATGGGTCAATCTGTGTGTGTATGGATCAGTCTGTGTGTGTGTATGGATCAGTCTGTGTGTGTGTATGGATCAGTCTGTGTGTGTGTATGGATCAGTCTGTGTATGTATGGGTCAGTCTGTGTATGTATGGGTCAGTCTGTGTATGTATGGGTCAGTCTGTGTATGTATGGCTCAGTCTGTGTGTGTGTATGGGTCAGTCTGTGTGTGTGTATGGGTCAGTCTGTGTGTGTATGGATCAGTCTGTGTGTGTGTATGGATCAGTCTGTGTGTGTGTATGGATCAGTCTGTGTATGTATGGGTCAGTCTGTGTATGTATGGGTCAGTCTGTGTATGTATGGGTCAGTCTGTGTATGTATGGGTCAGTCTGTGTGTGTGTATGGGTCAGTCTGTGTGTGTGTATGGGTCAGTGTGTGTGTGTGTATGGATCAGTCTGTGTGTGTGTATGGATCAGTCTGTGTGTGTGTATGGATCAGTCTGTGTGTGTGTATGGATCAGTCTGTGTATGTATGGGTCAGTCTGTGTATGTATGGATCAGTCTGTGTGTGTGTATGGATCAGTCTGTGTGTGTGTGTATGGATCAGTCTGTGTGTGTGTGTGGATCAGTCTGTGTGTGTGTGTATGCATCAGTCTGTGTGTGTGTGTATGGATCAGTCTGTGTGTGTATGGGTCAATCTGTGTGTGTATGGATCAGTCTGTGTGTGTATGGATCAGTCTGTGTGTGTGTATGGATCAGTCTGTGTGTGTGTATGGATCAGTCTGTGTGTGTGTATGGGTCAGTCTGTGTGTGTGTATGGATCAGTCTGTGTGTGTGTATGGATCAGTCTGTGTATGTATGGGTCAGTCTGTGTATGTATGGGTCAGTCTGTGTATGTATGGGTCAGTCTGTGTATGTATGGGTCAGTCTGTGTGTGTGTATGGGTCAGTCTGTGTGTGTGTATGGGTCAGTCTGTGTGTGTGTGTATGGATCAGTCTGTGTGTGTGTATGGATCAGTCTGTGTGTGTGTATGGATCAGTCTGTGTGCGTATGGATCAGTCTGTGTGTGTGTATGGATCAGTCTGTGTATGTATGGATCAGTCTGTGTGTGTGTATGGATCAGTCTGTGTATGTATGGATCAGTCTGTGTGTGTGTATGGATCAGTCTGTGTGTGTGTATGGATCAGTCTGTGTGTGTGTGTATGGATCAGTCTGTGTGTGTGTGTGTATGGATCAGTCTGTGTGTGTGTGTATGGGTCAGTCTGTGTGTGTATGGATCAGTCTGTGTGTGTATGGATCAGTCTGTGTGTGTATGGATCAATCTGTGTGTGTGTATGGATCAGTCTGTGTGTGTGTATGGATCAGTCTGTGTGTGTGTATGGATCAGTCTGTGTGTGTGTGTATGGGTCAGTCTGTGTGTGTGTATGGGTCAGTCTGTGTGTGTGTATGGATCAGTCTGTGTGTGTGTATGGGTCAGTCTGTGTATGTATGGGTCAGTCTGTGTATGTATGGGTCAGTCTGTGTGTGTGTATGGGTCAGTCTGTGTGTGTGTATGGGTCAGTCTGTGTGTGTATGGATCAGTCTGTGTGTGTGTATGGATCAGTCTGTGTGTGTGTATGGATCAGTCTGTGTATGTATGGGTCAGTCTGTGTATGTATGGGTCAGTCTGTGTGTTTGTATGGGTCAGTCTGTGTGTGTGTATGGATCAGTCTGTGTGTGTGTATGGGTCAGTCTGTGTGTGTGTATGGATCAGTCTGTGTGTGTGTATGGATCAGTCTGTGTGTGTGTATGGATCAGTCTGTGTGTGTGTGTATGGATCAGTCTGTGTGTGTGTGTATGGATCAGTCTGTGTGTGTATGGATCAGTCTGTGTGTGTATGGATCAATCTGTGTGTGTGTATGGATCAGTCTGTGTGTGTGTATGGATCAGTCTGTGTGTGTGTATGGATCAGTCTGTGTGTGTGTGTATGGGTCAGTCTGTGTGTGTGTATGGGTCAGTCTGTGTGTGTGTATGGATCAGTCTGTGTGTGTGTATGGGTCAGTCTGTGTATGTATGGGTCAGTCTGTGTATGTATGGGTCAGTCTGTGTGTGTGTATGGGTCAGTCTGTGTGTGTGTATGGGTCAGTCTGTGTGTGTATGGATCAGTCTGTGTGTGTGTATGGATCAGTCTGTGTGTGTGTATGGATCAGTCTGTGTATGTATGGGTCAGTCTGTGTATGTATGGGTCAGTCTGTGTGTGTGTATGGGTCAGTCTGTGTGTGTGTATGGGTCAGTCTGTGTGTGTGTATGGGTCAGTCTGTGTGTGTGTATGGGTCAGTCTGTGTGTGTGTATGGGTCAGTCTGTGTGTGTATGGATCAGTCTGTGTATGTATGGGTCAGTCTGTGTATGTATGGATCAGTCTGTGTGTGTGTATGGATCAGTCTGTGTGTGTGTATGGATCAGTCTGTGTGTGTGTATGGATCAGTCTGTGTGTGTGTATGGATCAGTCTGTGTGTGTGTGTATGGATCAGTCTGTGTGTGTGTGTATGGATCAGTCTGTGTGTGTGTGTGTGTGTATGGATCAGTCTGTGTGTGTGTGTATGGATCAGTCTGTGTGTGTATGGATCAGTCTATGTGTGTATGGATCAGTCTGTGTGTGTGTATGGATCAGTCTGTGTGTGTGTATGGATCAGTCTGTGTGTGTGTATGGATCAGTCTGTGTGTGTGTGTATGGATCAGTCTGTGTGTGTGTGTATGGGTCAGTCTGTGTGTGTGTATGGGTCAGTCTGTGTGTGTGTATGGATCAGTCTGTGTGTGTGTATGGATCAGTCTGTGTGTGTATGGATCAGTCTATGTGTGTATGGATCAGTCTGTGTGTGTGTATGGATCAGTCTGTGTGTGTGTATGGATCAGTCTGTGTGTGTGTATGGATCAGTCTGTGTGTGTGTATGGATCAGTCTGTGTATGTATGGGTCAGTCTGTGTATGTATGGGTCAGTCTGTGTATGTATGGGTCAGTCTGTGTATGTATGGGTCAGTCTGTGTATGTATGGGTCAGCCTGTGTGGGGGGGAGGGGGGCAGTCAGTGAGTGTATGGGTGTGGGGGGGGGGTTGTCAGTCTGTGTATGTATGGGTCAGTCTGTGTGTGTATGGATCAGTCTGTGTATGTATGGGTTAGTCTGTGTATGGGAGCAGTCTGTGTGTGGGGTGCAGAGTGTGTGTGTCTGTGTATGGGTCTGTCTGTGTATGGGTCTGTCTGTGTATGTGTATGGGTCTGTCTGTGGGTTTGTATGGGTCAGTCACTGTAAGTGCTTGAGCTCCAAGAGACAGAACTCTCATCTCGTATGGATAGGCAGCCTTCTCAACCACCATGGATCTGATTGTGAAACCCCCTCCCTGCAAGGTAAGATGAGGGAAAGGGGAATACAGTATTTTTTTTTTTTTGTAAACAATTATTAAAGTAAAAATTGTGAAGCTGTTCACTGTCCAACTCTCTACACCCCCTGAACACAGTACACCCTCACAGACAGTGAAACCCACCCCACATACAGTACACTCCCACCAACACAGAGTACACCTTTGCATACACACACAGTGCACACCTCACACATCATCTCTTCACCCACATACCTTTACCCCCACAAACACATGCATACATACTGTCAGACCTTCCGGCATTCGCTAACCGTGGACTTCCGGGTTCTCGGAGCGCGGCCACTCCCCCTCCTATGACGTGGTCGTTCCCAGGGTTCATAGAGAGTCCGCGTCAACACCACAGTGCTGGATCAACTCGAAAGCTCCCGCGAACTTCAAACTGAATATTTACTTCTACTGTGTATCGGACCCGGACTGTTTAATCATTTACCCTCCTTCTCCTCTCCTACGACCTCGGACTGTTTTTGGATATTCTCTTGCCTGCTGCAACCTCGATTCTCTGTGGAATCTCCATCACCAATTTGGATTATCACTCCTTCATAAGTTAAGTAAACCAGATTGGCTCAAACTTAATATTTAACCATCCTAAATCTAAGTGGTTCGCTATCTGCTCCACATCAACTCATAATCTTGTTTCCAACACCTACTTATTAATTATCTGCATCCTAATTTGGAACTCTCGCTGGTTGTGTTAAATTTACCTTATCCTAAAACAACTTCAAACACCGCTGCTGGTTATAACCTGCCAGGAATTAAAGAGACAGTTCAATTTGATTATCTTTTTTATTTAAAGTAATAAACATTATCAACCTCAGAAATCTGCAGTTGTTTCCATCTTATCAACAATTGAGCGTTACAGATTGATCCAGCCTAATTAATGGATACAGCAGATCTCACTTCTGAAATCACCAGATTAAACCAAAGGGTGGATACTCTCACTCAAGGCATGCAAGATCTACAGATCACCAATGAAAGAATCCTTACTTATGTAAGGGACTTGCAAACCCATACTCCTCACACAGTTACACACTCGGCTAGTGACCCTGCTGTCTCCAACCCCGAAAAATTCTCTGGAGACAGGTCCCAATACCGAGAGTTCATCAATTCCTGCAAGTTGTTGATTGCATTAAAACCCCGATCATATCCCACAGAAAGATCTAAAGTTTGTTCTGTTATTTCATTTTTGAGAGGTGAACCCATGGCCTGGGCTCATTCCTTTCTTGAGAATGATGATCCCATATTGGATTCTCTGGATGAATTCTTTGAAGCCATGTCTCTCCTTTACGAAGACCCAAACAAACAAGCGACTGCCGATTTAACCATTAGAACACTGCAGCAAAGAAACCGGCCTGTTGAAGATTACATTGCTGAATTCAAACGATGGGCACCTGAAACTCAGTGGAATGACATAACTCTACGTAACCAGTTCCGTATTGGGTTATCTGAAGCTGTCAAAGATGAGCTCTCCAGAACTGAACTACCTACTACACTAAATACACTTATTCAACTGTCAATCAGTATCGACAGAAGACTTAGGGAAAGAAAAGCTGAGAAATCACTCACTAGCTCTCTATGGAAAAAACCCTTCACCTCTTCAAAGGCACCGGAGAAACCTATAACTCCCGCTGAACCTATGGAAATAGGGGTTGTGAGAAGTCCTCTTACTCCAGAAGAGAGAACCAGAAGAAGACAACTGAACCTCTGCATGTACTGTGCTTCGCAAGAACATGTGGTCCCAGACTGTCCCCTATTGAAACGTCCAAGAGGCGGTAAGCATGGTTCTACCACGACTATAATGAGTGTACTTCCTTCTAAACCAACCCCTCATTTCTCCTCTGTCTCTCTCATATTACAGTGGGACAAAGAAAGAATTACGACTAAGGCCATTATTGATTCCGGTGCTAATGGGGTGTTCCTGGACTCATCCTTTGTTACAAAAAATAAAATTCCTTGTGTTCAAAAACGTAATTCCGTCTCTGTCAGAGTTATTGATGGCTCCTTAATCTCCTCGGGGCCCATTCGCCTTGAAACTGTCCCTTTAAGGACTACTACTAATTATGTCCATTCTGAATTTCTTGTTTTTGATGTCATAAATTCTCCTCTTTATCCTATAATATTAGGGATAGACTGGTTACGGACTCACAACCCACTTATTACCTGGGCTCCTTTCTCTCTCACGTTTAACTCTGCATATTGCCAGAAAACATGTCTACAACACATCCCCATTTTGCATGTTACTAGGGAATCCACTATACCTTCCAGCTATTCGGAGTTCGCTGATGTGTTCAGTAAAAAGGAAGCAGAGACACTTCCTCCTCATCGACCCTATGATTGTCCGATTGACCTTGTTCCTGGTGCTCCTATCCCTTTTGGACATATTTATCCCCTCTCTGAATCAGAGCTAAAAACCCTCAAGGAATACCTAGATGAAAACCTCCGGAAGGGGTTCATTAGACCTTCCTGTTCACCAGCCGCTTCCAGCATGTTTTTTGTGAGAAACAAGGACCAGACTATACGCCCCATCATCGATTACAGGTCTTTAAATAAAATAACTATTAAGAATCGTTACCCTCTTCCCCTGATCAATGAGTTGATTGAAAGATTAAGAACAGCTACCATCTACACTAAACTTGACCTTCGTGGGGCATATAACCTTGTTAGAATCAAGGCCAATGATGAATGGAAAACGGCGTTCAGAACCCGATATGGTCTTTACGAATATCTTGTCATGCCCTTCGGGCTATGTAACGCCCCTGCAACCTTTCAGCATTTCATCAACGATATCTTCCGAGATCTCCTAGACGTTTGTGTCATCATTTACTTAGATGATATTCTCATCTACTCCAACAACCTTGAAGAACACAGAAAACACGTGAGATGGGTATTATCCAGATTAAGAACACACAAATTATACGCAAAACCAGAAAAATGTTTATTTGAAGTCAATGAAATCACTTTTTTGGGATATGTTATCTCCCCTCATTCAATAAGTATGGATACCTCCAAAATAGATTGCATTGTCAACTGGTCTACTCCTACTAATACTAAAGACTTACAACGTTTTTTGGGATTTGCCAACTTCTATAGGAAGTTCATTAAAAATTACTCTAAGGTTGCTCATCCCCTCAACCTGCTCAATAGCAGTAAACGGTCCTTTGCTTGGAACGAAGAGGCTCAAGCAGCCTTTGATGAATTAAAACGGAGATTCACAAGTGCTCCCATTCTTCAACTACCTAATCCTGCTTTTCTCTACGTCATGGAAACGGATGCTTCTGATACAGCTATCGGGGCTGTCCTCTCTCAACACCAAACGCCTCAAGATCCTCTCCATCCAGTAGCTTTTTTTTCACGATCTTTGTCTCCTGCTGAACGAAATTATCCTGTAGGAGAAAAAGAATTATTAAGTATTAAAGCTGCATTCGAAAACTGGCGTCACATACTTGAAGACACACGCACTCCTGTAATTGTTTATACCGACCACAGGAACCTTGAATATCTTCATTCCAACAAAACACTCTCTGCCCGACAAGTACGCTGGAATCTTTTCTTTTCCCGTTTCAATTTTCAAATCATCTACAGACCTGGATCCAGAAATAAAAAGGCAGATGCGCTGTCCAGAATTCACCAAGATCTTCCTGTAAACGAAACTCAACCTCCTAAAATCATAGGTATTATTTCGTCATTAACTGATGATATTAAACATCTTAAAGAAGAAGATCTTGAACTTCCCAAACAAAACAATCTATCAAAAAAGGACGGGTTGTACTACTTCAAAGACAGGTTATACATTCCTCCCTTGCTTAGGAATAAAATACTCTCCTTGATTCATGATTCCCCTCTGGCTGGTCATCCTGGTACAAGAAAAACACTGGAGCTGTCTAAAAGATATTACTGGTGGCCTCGCCAGGACAGAACCATAGAATCTTATGTCAAAAACTGCCCAACCTGTCTGAGATCAAAATCTGACCATCATCCACCATTCGGTCAATTACTGAGCCTACCTGTTCCAGAAAGACCTTGGCAGTCCATCTCAATGGATTTCTTGGTAGAACTCCCTCCTTCGCAACATCATACCACCATTCTGGTGGTGGTAGACCGTTTCACCAAGATGTCCCATTTTATTCCTTTAAAGAAATTACCCTCTTCATCTGAACTTGCAAAAGTATTCATCAACAACATCGTGAAACTCCATGGTCTTCCTGAAGAAATCATATCAGACAGAGGAACACAGTTCACCTCCAAATTCTGGAATGAGATGTGTTCCTCCCTCAACATTCAACGTAAATTATCTTCAGCCTATCATCCTCAAACCAACGGACAAACAGAGAGAGTTAACCAATGTCTTGAACAATACTTGCGGTGTTATTGCTCTCATTTACAAGATGATTGGATCACGTGGTTACCAATGGCAGAGTTCTCATACAACAACTCGGTACACGCTAGTAGCAAAATGACTCCATTCTTCTCAAATTTTGGATTCCATCCTTCTTCATTCCCCGATCAAGGACTTCCTTCTTCTAATCCATACGTCTCCAACCATAACTCGTTCATGTCTGCCCTCTTCCTCAGGTTACGTGATAACCTTAAAAATGCATCATCTGCTCAGAAAAAGTTTTTCGATACTGGTAGACGACCTTCCCCTACTTACAAGGTTGGTGATCTGGTATGGCTCTCTTCAAAAAACATTGTTACCAACCGTCCCTCAAAGAAACTAAGTTCACTCTTCCTTGGCCCTTTTCGTATATTGTCACTCATCAACGAAAACGTGGTTAGATTGAAACTTCCACCTACCATGAAACTGCATCCAGTCTTCCATGTGTCGTTGCTTAAACCACACCACTCCGACCCTTTCATGAGGGATGTTCATACCACTCCTGATCCCATTCTGGTACAAGGTGAAGAGGAATACGAGGTTCAGAGGATTCTCGACTCACGAATCCATCGTGGTTCCTTACAATATCTTGTCCGGTGGAAGGGCTACGGAGTTGACGAAGACTCATGGGTGTCGTCCTCCGCGGTGCATGCTCGTCGACTTATCAAAGCGTACCATGCTCGCTACCCATCCAGACCTCGTTGACAGCATCCGGTGGCTGCTTCTTATGAGGGGGGTTCTGTCAGACCTTCCGGCATTCGCTAACCGTGGACTTCCGGGTTCTCGGAGCGCGGCCACTCCCCCTCCTATGACGTGGTCGTTCCCAGGGTTCATAGAGAGTCCGCGTCAACACCACAGTGCTGGATCAACTCGAAAGCTCCCGCGAACTTCAAACTGAATATTTACTTCTACTGTGTATCGGACCCGGACTGTTTAATCATTTACCCTCCTTCTCCTCTCCTACGACCTCGGACTGTTTTTGGATATTCTCTTGCCTGCTGCAACCTCGATTCTCTGTGGAATCTCCATCACCAATTTGGATTATCACTCCTTCATAAGTTAAGTAAACCAGATTGGCTCAAACTTAATATTTAACCATCCTAAATCTAAGTGGTTCGCTATCTGCTCCACATCAACTCATAATCTTGTTTCCAACACCTACTTATTAATTATCTGCATCCTAATTTGGAACTCTCGCTGGTTGTGTTAAATTTACCTTATCCTAAAACAACTTCAAACACCGCTGCTGGTTATAACCTGCCAGGAATTAAAGAGACAGTTCAATTTGATTATCTTTTTTATTTAAAGTAATAAACATTATCAACCTCAGAAATCTGCAGTTGTTTCCATCTTATCAACAATTGAGCGTTACACATACATACATACATGCTTTATCCCATTACACACCATATCTCATATATATATATATATATAAAAACGAGAAAAATTCTTGCACTCCAACAAAACAGTAAATTGGTACCTGGTGCTCTGGTAGCAAAAATAATATATCCAAGAAATACCGGCACTCCAGGAATTCTCAATAGTATAAGTTTTCTTTTATTCAGTTCAGGACGTCAACGTTTCAGCTCCTCATGGAGCTTTCATCAGGACAACATAAACAATGAAACAAGCAAGCTTATATAGGGAAAATCTAAATTAATGTACTTACATATTCAGGTGTTACCCCTCCATTCCCGCCATCAAACGCACTCCGGTTGCTTCCGCATCAAAACACTTTACTTCCGGGTACCTGACCCACATGACCGGACCCGAGGTATCTGATTCGCCGTACGTCGTTGCCGGGCAACTAGGGACGCCAACGTCACTTTAGTCAAACCCTTCACTTACGGACACCGGCATGAACCAAACCTCCTAAGCCCTTCAGTGTATATCTGCGTTACCGTGGCAACCGGACCGCAGACAGTCAGGAGGGGAGGGGAAACCTGGGGAAAATTTTTTATACGAGCAGTAGCAGATAATAATTAATATCTAGAAGGTACTAGACAGAGCATTTTTATGGCATGTACTCAAATCGATTATGTGTTATATCCTTTCATTAGTGAGTGGCAGAGTTATAGCCTCAAATATCGAGCGAAAACTAAGCTGTGTGACAATATGTGAATGACCTTACCAACAATCTATTAGAGTCTGTATGCTCTCAGTAGTGGGAGGCAATCTGTCTGCCTGTGGTATGCTGTGAGAGCAGAAGTGTAACAATGTGTCAGGATCGGGACAGGGATCCAACACGCAGAGTACAAACAGTAGCCAGATACGTATACCGGACCTTAGAATGGCCGGACTAACGTAAGTAGTACAGTATAGAATGGTCAAAGACAAGCCGAGGTCGAGGGTAACAGAAGACAGGTAATCGAGAGACAAGCCGAATCAAGGGTAACAGAGATAAGCAGAGTAAGGTAAACAAGCCGGGTCAAAACCAAAAGGGATAATAGAATACACAAGCACTGAGTGACTAGAACAAGCTAGAACCACGACAGGGCAATGAGCTAATGAAAGAAGCTCTGTTAAATACCCTGTTCAGAGCAGTAACCACGCCTCCGAGGCTTCCTGATTGGTCCTGCAGCAATTGAGTGACAGGTCGTTCCGGGGGAGTGTCCTGATGACAATTTCCTGCCTAGATGCTGTAAAAGGCAGTCACTCCCTCGCGGCCGGCCTTGCATGACCGGATAGACCGTGGGGAAGGGAGCCATCAGGCTGTCTGGATGAAGGAACAGCTAAGTCTCTACCTCTTTCGGAGGTAGAGACCACAGGTACCCTGACAGTACCCCCCCTCTCAGATACGCCCACCGGGCGGAATACACCAGGGCGAGAAGGGAATCGAGAGTGAAACGCCCTGCGGAGACGGGGAGCATGCACCTCCTCCTGAGGTACCCAACTTCTCTACTCAGGACCATAACCCTTCCAATCGACCAGATATTGCAGTTTCCCCCGGGAGATTCGAGAATCAACGATGGAATTGACCTCATACTCCTCCTGACCCTCCACCTGAACTGAGCGGGGAGGGGCGATCGTGGAGGAGAACCTGTTACATATTAATGGTTTTAGCAAGGAAACATGAAATGAATTAGGAATGCGTAAGGCATTAGGCAACGCTAAACGATACGCAACTGGGTTAATTTGAGACAGTACCCTGTAAGGTCCAATATATCGAGGAGCAAACTTCATGGACGGCACTTTTAACCGAATGTTTCTAGTACTTAACCATACTCTATCGCCTGGAACAAACACCGGTGCTGCCCTTCTACGTTTGTCAGCGTGTTTTTTAACCAGCGTAGAATTGTGCAGAAGGATTTGTCGAGTTTGATCCCACAACTCTCTTAAATTGGCAACATGAACATCCACCGACGGTATCCCTTGAGAAGAAGACTCCGAAGGAAGGATGGAAGGATGAAAGCCATAATTCAAGAAAAAAGGGCTAGAATGCGTAGAATCACAAATGAGATTGTTATGTGCAAACTCCGCCCAAGGAATCAAACCGACCCAATTGTCCTGGTGTTCTGAAACTAAACAACGTAAATATTGTTCAACTTTTTGGTTAGTGCGTTCAGCAGCTCCATTGGACTGAGGATGATAGGCAGAGGAGAAATTCAATTTGATGCCTAGTTGGGAGCAGAATGATCTCCAAAAACGGGAAACAAATTGGGAGCCTCTGTCAGAGACAATCTGGGAAGGTATCCCATGCAAACGGAAAATCTCCCTGGCGAATATCTCCGCTAATTCGGGCGAAGATGGGAGTTTAGGTAAGGGAATGAAGTGAGCCATTTTAGTAAATCTGTCTACCACAGTGAGGATGACAGTCTGCTTTTTAGAGATAGGCAAATCAACAATGAAGTCCATTGCCAGGCAGGACCAAGGCTTTTCAGGAACCTCTACAGGGTGTAGAAATCCGCATGGAAGCGAATGGGGTAGCTTGGTCTTGGTACAAACTTCACATGCCCCGATGAATTCCTTAATATCCTTGCTTAAGTCAGGCCACCAAAAATCTTTAGAGACCAGCGCATAAGTCTTGCGGATGCCAGGATGCCCAGCCACCTTACTGTTATGGAGACAGCGTAGCACCTCCAGTTGGAGAGCGGCAGGAACGAAGTGTCGATCCCCAGGGGTCTGTTTGGGTGCCAAATGCTGAAACTTCATGATCTCAGAAAGCAATGGAGAGTGAATCCTGAGATTCGTGTTCGCGATGATATTCCCCTTAGGAACTATGGAGGACAGAAGTGGTTCAGTTATAGTGGATGGTTCATATTGACGAGACAATGCATCGGCTTTAGAGTTCTTAGAACCAGGTCTATACGTAAGTACATAATTAAAGTGAGTGAGGAACAAGGCCCAGCGAGCCTGCCTGGCGGACAAGCGCTTCGCCTCCCCAATATAAGACAAGTTCTTATGATCCGTTAGAATAGTAACAGGGTGTAGTGTCCCTTCCAGTAAATGTCTCCACTCCTTTAAAGCCTTAATGACCGCTAACAATTCCCTCTCCCCCATATCTGCTCTCAGGCCCAGAAAATTTTTTAGAGAAGAAACCACAAGGGTGTAACGGTTTATCCACCCCTAACCTTTGAGACAGAACAGCCCCAACTCCTGTCTCAGAAGCATCGACCTCGAGCAAGAAAGGCAGAGTCGTATCAGGATGAACTAGAATGGGAGCTGAGGCAAAAAGTTCCTTGAGAGTCTTAAAAGCACCAAGAGCTTCCTCAGACCAGAACTTAGTATCAGCCCCTTGTTTGGTCATATTGGTAATAGGCGCAATGATAGAGGAGTAACCCTTAATGAAGCGCCTATAGTAGTTGGAAAACCCAATAAACCTTTGGCTTTGAGTCCTTTGGGCAAAGGCCAGTCTAAAATAGATTGGAGTTTACCAGGATCCATTTTAAAACCTTCCCCAGAAATCACGTACCCAAGAAAGTCTACCTGAGCCTGATCAAAACTGCACTTCTCCAATTTGCAGTATAGACCATGTTGTAGAAGTTTGTGTAACACCTTTCTGACCTGTCTATGGTGAGTCTCAATCTCCCTAGAGTGTATTAGTATGTCGTCCAGGTAAACAATAACACAATCATGCTGAAACTCCCTAAGTACCTCATTAATCAAATCTTGAAATACTGCAGGAGCATTGCATAGTCCAAATGGCATAACAGTGTATTCGTAATGGCCATACCGGGTATTGAATGTCGTCATCCACTCGTGACCTTGCTGGATTCTCACCAAATTGTAAGCCCCTCTGAGATCTAACTTGGTGAAGATTTTGGAGCCCTTAAGACGATCAAATAACTCGGTAATCAGTGGGATAGGATAGGCATTTCTGACAGTTATTTTATTCAAGCCTCGGTAATCGATACAAGGTCTCAGCGTGCCATCCTTCTTCTTAATGAAAAAGAACCCCGCCCCGGCCGGAGAAGAAGACCTCCTGATAAATCCCTTTTCTAAATTCTCCTGAATATACTCCTCTAGAACCGAGTTTTCCTGAACAGACAAAGGATATACATGGCCCCTCGGAGGCATAGTCCCGGGTAGAAGCTTAATTTTACAGTCAAATGACCTGTGTGGCGGCAAAGAATCGGCATTCTTCTTGTCAAACACTGCCCTTAAGTCTAGGTAAAGGTCTGGTATTTGTCTCTCTGTGGACTGAGTAGGATTCTCCTGTATGTTAATATTAGCTAATGGAGAAACCTTGCACAGACACCGATCCTGGCAGCCCTGGCCCCACGAGAGTATCTCCCCTAACTCCCAATCGATAATAGGGTTATGTTCTTTCAACCATGGGTACCCCAGAACTATGGGAACGGAAGGAGACGAAATGAGCAGAAGAGATAAATTCTCCACGTGTAGGACACCAACACCTAACTCAATGGGTATGGTCTCACGAAAGATAACAGGGTCTAGTAGTGGTCTACCATCTATGGCCTCAACGGCCAAGGGTGTCTCCCTTAGCTGGGATGGGAAATTGTTTTTACTAGCAAAGGCTTGGTCGATAAAATTCTCAGCAGCACCGGAATCTATCAAAGCCATAGCCCTTACTACTTCCCTCCCGCAAGTTAAGGAAACTGGTAGCAGAAGCCTGTGATCTTTATAATTAGGAGTAGAGGACAAAATAGAAACACCCAAGGCCTGTCCTCTAGAGGGACTTAGGTGCGAGCGTTTCCCGGGCGGTTAGAACAGTTCGAGAGTAAATGACCCTTAACTCCACAATACATACACAAACTCTCTCTTCTCCTGTACTGTCTTTCCTCCTCAGAGAGGCGGGTATACCCTATCTGCATAGGTTCAGGAAGCAAAGATACCGTGGAGTCAGGACTTGGAAAAGCGGGGGCTAACCTAAAAGAAGGTCTCCGGTTCCTCTCTCGAGTGTTCTGTCTCTCTCTTAAACGTTCATCTATACGAGAGATGAACGAAATTAAATCCTCTAAATTCTCAGGGAGTTCTCTGGTAGCAACCTCATCAAGGATTACTTCAGATAAGCCATTCAAAAATACATCCATATACGCCTGCTCATTCCACTTGACCTCCGACGCCAGAGACCTGAACTCTAGTGCATAATCCACCAGTGTTTGGTTCTCCTGTTTAAGACGCAACAGTAATCTGGCGGCATTAACCTTTCTACCTGGAGGGTCAAATGTTCTTCTAAAAGCAGTTACAAAGGCGTTATAGTTATAAACAAATGGGTTATCGTTCTCCCATAATGGGTTGGCCCATCTCAGAGCTTTCTCAATAAGTAGGGTGATAATAAATCCTACCTTTGCCCTATCTGTAGGATAAGAGCGAGGTTGCAATTCAAAGTGGATACTAATTTGGTTTAAGAAACCACGACACTTCTCAGGAGCCCCACCATAGCGTACTGGGGGGGTAATGCGAGAAGAAGCACCCACTGTGGCTACCTCTAGACCTGAACCGACAGGAGAAACAGGGGTATTACGTATCTCCTCTGGTGGGTTATTGGCACGAGATAATAGAGCCTGTAGCGCAAGCGCCATCTGATCCATGGCTTCAAACCTAGGATCAGGAGAAGCCAGCTGACTGTTTGTACTTGCAGGATCCATTGGCCCTGTCGTAATGTCAGGATCGGGACAGGGATCCAACACGCAGAGTACAAACAGTAGCCAGATACGTATACCGGACCTTAGAATGGCCGGACTAACGTAAGTAGTACAGTATAGAATGGTCAAAGACAAGCCGAGGTCGAGGGTAACAGAAGACAGGTAATCGAGAGACAAGCCGAATCAAGGGTAACAGAGATAAGCAGAGTAAGGTAAACAAGCCGGGACAAAACCAAAAGGGATAATAGAATACACAAGCACTGAGTGACTAGAACAAGCTAGAACCACGACAGGGCAATGAGCTAATGAAAGAAGCTCTGTTAAATACCCTGTTCAGAGCAGTAACCACGCCTCCGAGGCTTCCTGATTGGTCCTGCAGCAATTGAGTGACAGGTCGTTCCGGGGGAGTGTCCTGATGACAATTTCCTGCCTAGATGCTGTAAAAGGCAGTCACTCCCTCGCGGCCGGCCTTGCATGACCGGATAGACCGTGGGAAAGGGAGCCATCAGGCCGTCTGGATGAAGGAACAGCTAAGTCTCTACCTCTTTCGGAGGTAGAGACCACAGGTACCCTGACACAATGTAAATCTAAAGTAGGTACAACTACCTGCTGATAGGACAGGAATGTGTATCCTGATATGTGATACCTCAGCGTGTGTTCTGAAAAAGTGAAATCATAAAGTGAACACACTAAACATGTAATAAAAGTGCAACTGGTGAAGAATTCAATAAGTGATGTCCAAGTGTGAGACATGATATTCAATGTAAGGGAGATCTATGAAATAAAGAACTATATCAGTGCCTGGTAAAAAAATAAACATAAACGATTGACCCATACGCAATAGGCCCCGTCTAGATATGTGAGTGTGGGACTATTTCCCCTCACCCCTTATCCTGCTCGACCCCTATGTATATACAAGTAACAAGAAATGTTTTTATAATGACTTAAAAAATTCTCTTTATATTCAATAAAGTATAAAATTTTAGTAAAAAGCAGTACTAAATTATTACTTGGACAAAGTCCAATAGTGGTAGGAAGCACGTCCCTAAACCTCAAATAATAATGAGTTGCTCTGTGCTATAATCAGCCTAGTACTAGGGAATCATAGGAACATAGTGAAAGAACATTTTTCGTTCAGGCCCCTGGGCGAGATAGTGTCCAGCCGTGTTATCCAGTATGTTTCTCTCTGTAGGAGAAGTTTGCCCCGATCTCCCCCCCGGAGTGGGGTCGGTACATGGTCAATAGCCACACACCTGAGAGAGGCCAGGGGATGTGATAATTCAAGAAAATGTCGGGCCACAGGTTTGTCCGACTTGCCATCACGATAGGCCAGTCGGATACTCGATCTGTGGCCCCTAATTCTCTCACAGAGTGCCGTCTCTGTCTTGCCGACATAATTCAAGCCACATGGGCAAGTCAACTTATAGATTACAAAGTCACTCCGACAGTGAATTCGATATTGAATTCGAAATGTCTTACCCGTGTGGGGATGACTAAAGGTTTTAGAAGGGATAATGTGTCCACACGTGACACACCCCAAACACCTTACACATCCCATATTCTTAGAGTCTTTAGATGTCGGCTTATAACAGTGTATGGGGTCTGTTTTCACTAACATGTCCCTTAAGTTCCTGTTTCTTCGGAAACAAAATCTTTTTTTTCCGGGGGGGAGATCTGGGCAAACTTCTCCTACAGAGAGAAACATACTGGATAACACGGCTGGACACTATCTCGCCCAGGGGCCTGAACGAAAAATGTTCTTTCACTATGTTCCTATGATTCCCTAGTACTAGGCTGATTATAGCACAGAGCAACTCATTATTATTTGAGGTTTAGGGACGTGCTTCCTACCACTATTGGACTTTGTCCAAGTAATAATTTAGTACTGCTTTTTACTAAAATTTTATACTTTATTGAATATAAAGAGAATTTTTTAAGTCATTATAAAAACATTTCTTGTTACTTGTATATACATAGGGGTCGAGCAGGATAAGGGGTGAGGGGAAATAGTCCCACACTCACATATCTAGACGGGGCCTATTGCGTATGGGTCAATCGTTTATGTTTATTTTTTACCAGGCACTGATATAGTTCTTTATTTCATAGATCTCCCTTACATTGAATATCATGTCTCACACTTGGACATCACTTATTGAATTCTTCACCAGTTGCACTTTTATTAAATGTTTAGTGTGTTCACTTTATGATTTCACTTTTTCAGAACACACGCTGAGGTATCACATATCAGGATACACATTCCTGTCCTATCAGCAGGTAGTTGTACCTACTTTAGATTTACATTGTTACACTTCTGCTCTCACAGCATACCACAGGCAGACAGATTGCCTCCCACTACTGAGAGCATACAGACTCTAATAGATTGTTGGTAAGGTCATTCACATATTGTCACACAGCTTAGTCTTCACTCGATATTTGAGGCTATAACTCTGCCACTCACTAATGAAAGGATATAACACATAATCGATTTGAGTACATGCCATAAAAATGCTCTGTCTAGTACCTTCTAGATATTAATTATTATCTGCTACTGCTCGTATAAATTTTTTTCCCCAGGTTTCCCCTCCCCTCCTGACTGTCTGCGGTCCGGTTGCCACGGTAACGCAGATATACACTGAAGGGCTTAGGAGGTTTGGTTCATGCCGGTGTCCGTAAGTGAAGGGTTTGACTAAAGTGACGTTGGCGTCCCTAGTTGCCCGGCAACGACGTACGGCGAATCAGATACCTCGGGTCCGGTCATGTGGGTCAGGTACCCGGAAGTAAAGTGTTTTGATGCGGAAGCATCCGGAGTGCGTTTGATGGCGGGAATGGAGGGGTAACACCTGAATATGTAAGTACATTAATTTAGATTTTCCCTATATAAGCTTGCTTGTTTCATTGTTTATGTTGTCCTGATGAAAGCTCCATGAGGAGCTGAAACGTTGACGTCCTGAACTGAATAAAAGAAAACTTATACTATTGAGAATTCCTGGAGTGCCGGTATTTCTTGGATATATATATATATTAATTATAGGCACCCAGACAACTTCACCACTTCATCTCAATGAAGTGGTCTGGGTGCCAGGTCACTCTAGTGTTAACCCTGCAGCTGTAAACATACCAGTTTCAGAGAAACTGCTATGTTTACACTAGGGTTAATCCAGCCTCTAGTGGCTGTCTTACAGGCAGTTGCTAGAGGCACTTCCGTGCTTCTCACTGTGAAAATCACAGTGAGAAGACGCTGACGTCCATAGGAAAGCATTGAGAAATGCTTTCCTATGGGCGTTTTGAATGTGCGCGCGGGTCTTGCCCCGCATGCGCATTTGAGGCTGACATGGGCAGAAGGAGGAGAGTTCCCAGCGCCGAGGGAGCCCGGCGCTGGAGAAAGGTAAGTGTTTCTAACCCCTTCAGCCCAGCGGGAGTGGGAGCCTGAGGATGGGGGGCAACCAAAGACCCTATAGGGCCAGGAAAACGAGTTTGTTTTCCTGGCACTATAGTGGATATATATATATATATATATATATATATATATAAACAGAAAAAATTGAGAGCACTCCATGGATTTTATGAATCAAAAAAAGTGTATTAAATCAAACGCATATAAATCAACGTTTCGACCGTCTAGCGGTCTTTATCAAGATCTTGATAAAGACCGCTAGACGGTCGAAACGTTGATTTATATGCGTTTGATTTAATACACTTTTTATGATTCATAAAATCCATGGAGTGCTCTCAATTTTTTCTGTTTATATAATTGCACGGAGAGGCACCTGGTAGTTGCTGAATTATCTTTTGTTTGGGATGAGTGCCAGAAACAGCTACAATTTCTATATATTAGGGATCGACCGATTATCGGTTTTACCGATATAATCGGCCGATATTCGGTATTTTCGGCAATATCGGTATCGGCCAATAGGGATACCGATATTGCTCTGACGGCCACGGGTCTCGCGAGATTACACTGGGGAGCTGGAGGAGCTGCTGGGAGGTGAGTAAACGCTTGCTGCCCACCCCACTTCCCTCCCCCAGCTAAGCCAATGCCACTGGACCACCAGGGATTAACATATCCCCCCCTCCCTGGCAAGGCAACAAGCAGGGAGGGGGGACAACAAAAAAATAAATGATAATAATTAAATATATATAAAAAAAATTATTTAATATAAAAATAAAAAAAAACATTTTAATAAAAAATGCCCCCTCACACACACACTATTATTATACACATACACTACACAAACACACTGTGTATATAATTCAGTGTGTGTGTATATATAATGCAGTGTGTTTGTATAGTGTGTGTATATATAATGCACACTACACAAACTGTATTATATACACACACACTATATAAACACACACTATACAAACACACACTGCATTATATACACACACACTATACAAACACACACTGCATTATATACACACACACTATACAAACACACACTGCATTATATACACACACACACACACTATACAAACACACACTGCATTATATACACACACACTACATTATATACACACACACTATACAAACACACACTGCATTATATACACACACACTATACAAACACACACTGCATTATATACACACACTGCATTATATACGCACACACTACATTATATACACACACACTATACAAACACACACTGCATTATATACACACACTATACAAACACACTGCATTATATACACACACACTATACAAACACACTGCATTATATACACACACACTATACAAACACACACTGCATCCACTACACACACACTGCACAAACACTGCATCCACTACACACACATACACAGCTCCCCTGTCTAAACACACTGCATCCACTACACGTGGCATGTATATTTTGTGCATTTACCTTTAGAAATAGTTTTTTATTTTCCAAAATGGTAAATGTACAGAATATCGGCAAATTATATCGGCTATCGGCCTGAAAGTTCACAGAATATCGGTATCGGTATCGGCTCTAAAAAATCAATATCGGTCGATCCCTACTATATATATATATATATATATATATAACTACAACTCCTTAATAAGCACACAGTGCAACCCCAATACACATATACTCACAATGCAGCCCCTAAATGCACATGCACACACTTTCAGGCCCTTCCAGCACACACACACACACATATTTTCTCACACAATCACAATTTAATATTTTTGTTTCAATTTAAATCCACCCAGCCTTTGGGAGAGCTGAATGGATCTTTCCCTGGCGTCCAGTGTGTCTACTCCCAGTCTTCCTGCAGTTTCTCTCTGCTCCTCTGTGCGCTCTCTGAAGTGATGCTGGGGGCGGAGTGACGTCATGTTACTAAACAGCGCACAAGGGAGCAGAGAGGAACTTCAGGAAGGTTACTGCTCCCTCACGCACCATCTCCATGCTCCCTGCGTCGGCTGGCTCTAATGTTTCCTGCGCGGCTTAGCAAAGGGCTGACAAATGCCAGGGTGAAATGTCTAGTCGTCATGGCGACCTGGCGCCTGGAATTTGTCGAGCCCTCTGTGTGTGTATGTATGTGCCCCCCTTATTTTGTCCCTGGCCCCTTATGTGCCCCCCCTAAGTTTGAATCCTGGAGACGCCACTGCTCACAACTCCTTCCTTGTCATATTTGAAAATAGAAATTCTAAATCCCCCATGCTCCCCTTACCCTATAGGGGTCAATATGAGCCCATATAAGTATAAGGTCTGCTCACTGTTGTTAAAAAAGACAAGCGACTGAGAAGGTTTTGCTGCCCAGTCGCAAATCCAATAAGGGGCATAATGCCCCAATGCCCCCATACTAAGATGATTAAACTATATAATTATATCCCATCATCATCATTAGTTGTCTTATTTCCCCTATCTTCATTTCTCCAGCTCCAAAAAAGGGCAACTAAAAATGCATAACGTTGCATTGCAGCTATTAAAATAAAAGTACCGGATTGACAAAAAACAAACAAAAAAAAAAAAAACGTGCAGAAAAAAAGTCATGGGAGGGGTTGAAGGGGAGGAGGGGGAGAGGGGATATTATTTTTATGGAAGGGAGGACAATAGGTCCACCCACTTTATTATTTAGGGACCCACCTGTCACCAATGATTGGGGCCTGAGGGAAAGACATAGGTCCACCTCCTTGTTATTTAGAGGCCCCCACCCAGTGCCAGTGGGTAATGGGCTGGGGGGGCAATTGTTTCCCTTCCCCTCCCAGTTTATTACTAAGGGCGCCCACCTGCCGCCAATGTGTGAGGGTTTGGGTCCTGACAATAGTGACAATAGTGCCACCAATGAGTTTGGGCTGGGGGAGACAATTGGTCCGCCCCCACTTTGTTGCGTAGGGCCCCCACCCACCACCAATGGGTGGGAACTGTGGGGCATAATAGGTCCAGTCCCTTATTACTTAGGGTCTCCATCCATTGGCACTGTGCACCCCCAGCTATTTATTTTAGTATGTGCCCCACTATGGGGGACCTGTCATGACTCCTAGCTTGCAGTCGCACGTGAACGCACCCAATCAGTGCAGTCACTCAAATAAAATCAGTGACTTATCCAAGTCGCGGCGGATCACAGCCAGATCTGCTGTTGCATCCTTCCCCAGCGAGTGCGGTATTCCTATGGTCGCCGGCCGCTGCAATACTAAGAATATATGTAGCCCCGCCTCTAGTGGGATCGAGAGTCACATGGACATGCGTGCGCCACCACATCATCGGCACGCAAGCACGTTTTGGAATCAGCTGATCCCTGCCCACCAATGACAGTGAGGAATAGGCTATTTAAACCCATTTCTGTATTCCCTCTTTGCCCTGTCGTGGTTCCATCCTGTTTGGTTATCCGTGAGCACATTCCTGTATTTGTTATTTCTGTTTTTTTGACGATGCTTACTTCTGGCTTCCTGACCTTTTGGCTTTGAATTCCGCTTTTGCTTCTGTCTGTATCACTGACCTCGGCTAGTTACTGGTAATTCTTTTTATGTTAATTCCGGTCAGGGTTCGAGTCCTGCAGGAACGCATGGGAACTGTGTTCCTGCACTTTTTCCAAAGCAGGAACGCCGTTCCCGCTAGTAGTCCTGCAGGACCTGCCCTGTTACCAGCACATGGGGGCCCAGCACACTCTGTGTTCCCTCTCCAGCTGCAGCTCATATTCGCGAGACCCGCGGCTGTCAGAGCGTTGCCACGGGTTACCATGGCAACGCTCCGCACAGCACGCAGGCGAGTCTCGTGAGAATTAGACAGAGCTGGAGAGGGAACACAGAGTGTGCTGGGCCCCTGTGTGCCGAGGCTGGCTCCCTCCACCATACCACTGGACCACCAGGGAATGCGATATCCCCCCTCCTTGACAAGGGGGGAATAAAACAAAAAAAAAAACATAAATTGGAAAAGAAAATGCTTCCCCCCCCAACACACACACACATCATCCAGCACACACACACACACACTGTGAGGAACTGACTCTGCTGGGTTCCGAACCCTGGTTTACATGCTGCTAAACCTCTTCCTTACCAGTACTGCCTGCCTTTTGCAAATGTACCTGAGATCTGGTAACCTTGACTCTACAGCATTGGTATCAGTGACAAGTCTCTTCAGCTGTGTCTGGTCATGTGTCTGGTTCTTGGCCTATAAAAGCCACTTCCTGTCTCTGTACCTTTGCCAGATTATTGAGGTTCCTGTACTCTCTAATCAAGCTTGTTCCTGTTTCTCCTACCTGTTGCTGATTTTGGACCGTTTTGACTTTGCTGCTTCTCCTTCACACTGACCTCGGCTTGCCTCACTACGATTATCATCTCTCTGTTCCAGTCTCCCATCTCTGCTTAAGACCAGAAGGCCACTCAAGGCTCAGGGGCTCAACCACCTGGGTAACGAGTGGCTACCTCTGGCAGAAAACATTGCTGATCTGGCTACTGGACTCCACAACTTTGTAACATCAATATCATTACACACACACTGCATTAATTATACACACACTACAAACACACTACATTCACTACACATACTGCATTCATTATACACACTCTGCACTCACTACAAACACACTACATTCATTATACACACTCTGCACTCACTACAAACACCTTACATGAACTATACACACTCTGCACTCATTACAAACACTCTACATTCACTCTACACAATCTGCACTCACTACAAACACACTACATTCACTATGCACACACTACATTAATTATACACACTCTGCACTCACTACAAACACAGTACATTTATTATACACACTGCACTCACTACAAACATACTATATTCATTATACACACTCTGCACTCACTACAAACACACTACATTCATTATACACACCCTGCACTGCACTATAAGCATATGAGTAATTTTTTGAGTTCCCACACTTTTTTTTTTCCCAGTACTTGACCCCTGATTCCGGCCATTCTAATGCCCTGTAATAGTTTTACCTTAGATTATTATTTACCTAGTTTGACTTAGTTATGTATGCTGAGCCACTGTATTGTCCTGACAGGACCTATGCCAGGTCCACCTTTATTGGATTAGCCACTGGCTGCTCGCTGTTTAGTAGACATGTCCCTACTCTTGGCATGGCAGATGGGCCAGGAGAGAGGATGAAACCTCCCTTATTGAAAAAATACTAAGTATTTTTTTAGATAGTATTAGTAAGTTGTCTGAAAGACTAATATTACAAAAAGAAGAGCCTTTCTTATTTTATTTTTTTTTTTTTTTTAGCTTTTTGGTAGATAGCTTCCTAATCCTTATGGGATTGCCATAAAGATACCAAAAAGGAGCTATCTATTAAACAGCTCCCTAGAATGGTAACCTCAGATATGGAAATCCCACAAGGGTACCAATTTAAGGAGTTGTTTAGTAAACGTGGCACGGATTTGAATTTTATTTGTCCAAATGACAAATGATCAAATTTCGCCTGAAAACGAAATTCGTTTCAGAGTAAATAATTTTTATTTTTATTTTGTCCAAACACATACAGACAAAATGAAAATTTCGGCAGTGCCCAAGTCTAATCCCTAACATGCTTGTATCATAGCTTTTCTTTATAAATATTCAACAGATTTGTAAATGGACAAATCTCCAGTTACCAGGCTGGAAAGGAGGAACTGCAAGATATATGAAAAAGTAGCATGGTTTTATTAAAAATATATAATACAAAATACACATACAAATGAATAGGTTTACAACTGCAGCCAAAGTACACAGTAAAAAAACAATCAGAGTTGAATCAATACTTTACAGTTCAATACTGCCTGGCTGTCAGTCTTCCTAAATTAAGTGCAGACGCATTTCGGCATAACAAGTTCTCCCAAGTCCGTTTTTCTGATAAATTGAGTGCGTCTTAATCCGTCTCCTCCCTCTTGATTGCTATTGGTATTTCATTTATTTCAAGTATATATATGTCTAGATACTAAATTCTAAAACCATTTCTCATTATTTACTGGCAATGAAACAGACACATTTGAAAAGTTACAGCAACTTTTGTGTGAGGGTGGATTGCAGATCTGAGGTCATTAGCACCCTTTAACATAGGTGCTTTATTCCAAATAAATTGCTCACCCACAACCTTTACTAAGGAACCAGATTCATCAGGAGATATTGCCCCATAATGTGTCAGATTTCAGGTAGAATTAAATATGGTAAATGAGATGGGCATCTGCAGATAAGTTACACCAGGACAAAGCCAATGTATCTATTCTGCACTTTCTCTAACTAGTATTATATTTCTATGGCCACAATTCACATTTTCAATTCTCCCTGGCACTTATTTATTTTGGTAAATTGCTTTTCATTACATTTTCAAAACGAAATACAAAGAAGTATTCTTTCCCACATGCAGTTATGCAGAGCACTCATATATAAAATACCATAAGTAAAGTAGATATAAAAGGAAAACTTGAATTTCATAAGAAAACAAGATCATAATAATTCTCAGCATAGAAAACAGAACAAAGTCATCATGCCATTGCTAAGCGGTTGGAACAGTGGTCAGTGAAGAGATTCATGATCAATCAGATTATCGACAGCCAAGCAAGGGGAAGAAGAGAACCATATCATGCCCATTCAGGCTTCTCTTTCCTTCTCCATCTCCTTAAAATAACTAGGGATTAAATGCAGCCATTTTGGTGGAACCTGTGATCCTGACAGGAGGAAGCAAGTGGATAATAATCAGGTCCAGACAGAAGACCTCTACTTAAAATGTGAAGGAAGTTCAAGGAACCTGAGTGAAGTTGTGAGAAGTAGGTGCAGGCATTATATATTATGAGGCAGTGAGCATGCGTTGAAAGTCATTAGTAAAAACTGAGGCAAGCCATTGATCCCAAATATTAGAGTATATCTGAATCCTTCCTCGGGTCGAGAGCCATAATTCCTCAAGGATCCTAAGCTCCTCCATTTTAGAATACTAAAGGGAGTATGGACAAAAGGGGAATAATTATCTATCTATCTATCTAAAATAGAGGAATTAGTTGTTTTGCAATGAGATGAAGGTGTATCGTCATTGGTTTTTTTTGCTTGTTTGTTTTTTTTGATAATGATTTTTTGATAATGATGTAGTAGTGTGATGAAGAAAGAAAGGTGTTGGGCTTATCTTAGAATTTTTGATTGATCTTCTCAGTAGCCCATTCAATAGGGGACTATGAGTGGACACTCCCACCAAATGTTGATGCAAGTGATGGATCCATGCCTTGAAGATTCATTGGTGTTTTGTACCATAGACACAGTACTTTATAGTTTTCTGTACTTTACAAGCTATTGCACAATGGTGTGTCAAATCAAGAAATGTCATGCTGTCAACCAATGAATGGCCAGCGGATCGACTTTCAGCTTCTGCAGCTCTGCTGAAACCAGATGTTCTCACTCTAGGACCCTCGGCACCCATCAGGGAATCGAAGTAAGAAGACAAACTGTTGCAAAAACTGTTTGACCAATATCTTGGAAACTGTCATGGTACACCACGAACTCTGCAGACAGCAAGGCATGGCCGCCCCTTTAAGAGACCTGGCTGGATTTGACTCCAGCATCCCAGTGAGGATCTCTACCATGCTGTCCACTAGGGGGTTCGGTATCTGCCTGGATTCGTCTGCTACCTGACTCCTTTGCCTGGATGGAGCAGTGCTGATCCACCTGCAGCCCTTTACCAATTAGAGACAGCTGCTCCTAATCAGCAGACTGTAAAAGCCAGCTCTGCCTGAGGCCTAGTATCTGGTCGTTTGTTTTTCCTGCTTGATGTATGCTACCTTGCTGACAGTTTTCCTGGACTCTGACCTCTGCTTGCCTTACCGACTACGATATTCCGCTGCCAGCCCTGACTTCTGCTTCTCGCCCGACCCTGCCTTTGGATTATCGCTTCATCTGTACTGCGCTTTGGTTTTTGCCTCCTTGTGCTATCTCCTGCACCTGGGCTCCAACTCCCGGTAAACCGTGACAGAAACAGGGCCAGGATACTGGCACCTGGCATCATAACCGCTAAAGCGTACTGTAGTGGTTATGATGCATGGAGTTGCTCTTTAACTCTAATTATACATGGGAAATGGAATCCACAATGTGTAAAACCTGATATCTTGTCATTCGTCCACCCATCTACCCCACCATCTGCATGAATCATCATTAAAAAGTTGAAGAATAAAAAAAAAAAATCTGTAATGAATTTGGTCTATAAAATAAAAACAAAACAAACTAAAATGGAACCACAAATAAATAAACACAAGAATAAAATTATTATTATTAAGTAATCACTAATGTATTTATTTTTTATAAAAGGTATACATAAAACCTAACAAAACATGTTTTCCGATGAATTGAACTCATTTGGATGACATAGCAGTAATCATTAAACAGAATTCAAGTCAAATTCATTCACACAATTACTCACTCATTTAACCCCTTAAGGACCGGACTTTTTTTTGCGATGTTGTACATTTGCGACCAGGCATCTTTTTGACACTTTTGTGGTGTTTGTGTTTAGCTGTAATTTTCCGCTCGCTCATTTACTGTTCCCATACAAATTATATATTGTTTTTTTTCAGGACAAAAGGGGCTTTCTTTACATACCATTATTTATATAATCTCATGTAATTTAATTTTAAAAAAATGAAAAAATATGATGAAAAATTGAAAAAAATACACGTTTTTTGAATTTTATGTGAAAAATCTTTTACTCATCTACAAAAGCGAATGAAAAAAACTGCTAAATAGATTCAAAATGTTGTCCTGAGTTCAAAAATACACAGTGTTTACATGCTTTTTGCTATTTTTTTGCATGTTATAGGGCTATAAGTACAAGTAGGATATTGCGGTTTCAAAACATACATTTTTAAAATGTATCAATAGTGACATTGTAACACTATTATCTGTCATAAATTGCTAAATAACACCCCACATGTACATATTTTTTTAAAAGTAGACAACCCAGGGTATTCAATATGGGGTATGTCCAGACTTTTTTAGTAGCCACTTAGTCACAAACACTGGCCAAAGTTAGCGTTCATATTTGTGTGTGAAAAAAGTAAAAAACTAAATTGAACGCTAATTTTGGCCAGTGTTTGTGACTAAGTGGTTACTAAAAAAGACTGGACATACCCCATTTGCAATACCTTGGGTTGTCTTCTTTTGCAAATGGTATGCCATCATGGGGGTAATTCTCATTCCTGGGCTACCATACGCTCTCAAAGGCAACGTAACCAACCTGGCCATTTTCAATGTAAAAATATTTGACCCATATATTTGACCCTGTAACTTTCAAAAACGCTATAAAACCTGTACATGGGGGTACTGTTATACTCAGGAGACTTTGCTGAACACAAATATTAGTGTTTCAAAACTGGAAAATGTATCACAACAATTATATCATCAGTAAAAGTGCTCTTTGTGTGTGAAAAATGCAAAAAAAGTCACTTTCACTGACAATATCATCGCTGTGATATGTTTTACTGTTTTGAATCACTAATATTTGTGTTCAGCGAAGTCTCTCGAGTAAAACAGTACCCCCCATGTACAGGTTTTAGGGTGTCGTAGAACGTTACAGGGTAAAATACAGTGATAGCAAATTAAATTCTCTGTACTCTCGGCCTGGGTTGGCAGGCAGGTCCCTTAAATTGCAATCAATAAAATAACTTAATTATGTAAAAATATTACATAAATACGCACGTAGAATTTAAAGGACCACTCTAGTGCCAGGAAAGCATACTCGTTTTCCTGGCACTAGAGTGCCCTGAGGGTGCCCCCACCCTCAGGGACCCCCTCCCGCCCGGCTCTGGAAAGGGGAAAGGGGTAAAAACTTACCTTTTTCCAGCGCTGGGCGGGGAGCTCTCCTCCTCCTCTCCGCCTCCGTTCCTCCCCGTCGGCTGAATGCGCACGCGCGGCAAGAGCTGCGTGCGCATTCAGCCGGTCACATAGGAAAGCATTCATAATGCTTTCCTATGGACGCTTGCGTGCTCTCACTGTGATTTTCACAGTGAGAATCACGCAAGTGCCTCTAGCGGCTGTCAGTGAGACAGCCACTAGAGGAAATAGGGGAAGGCTTAACCCATTTATAAACATAGCAGTTTCTCTGAAACTGCTATGTTTCTAAAACAATTAGTTAAGCCTAGCTGGACCTGGCACCCAGACCACTTCATTAAGCTGAAGTGGTCTGGGTGCCTAGAGTGGTCCTTTAAATATATATGCATATTTATATATTTGAAGTCTACGTGTATATTTATATAATTATTTATGTAATTTTGTATATGGACATATGAATAGTTCGCATTCTTTTTATTTATTTATATATACATAGATATATATACAATTTCATTCTAAGTGTATTTTGATATAAATATATATATATTAATATCAAAATACAGTTAGAATAAAATTTCGTATAGATATATAATTTTTTTTTAATTTTTATTATTTTTAATTTTTTAAATTTAATTTAAATTATTTATTATTTGTATTTTATAATAATATATATATACAATATATATAGTTATTATATATATTATATATATACGTGTGTAAATTAATTATAAGTGTATTTTTATATTAATATATGTACATATTAATATAAAAATACACTTAGCATGACATTATATATATGATATATAGACATATATTATATAGGTATAATATATGTCTATATATCATATATATATATATATACACATATATAATATTTTTTTTATTAACTATAACTTTACATTTTTTTTCTATTTTACAGTTGCAGGGAGACTGCCTGTCAGCACAGACAGTCCCCCTGCAGGCAGAGACTAGGACACCTATTGTGACCATGTGGTCGCCCTGTTGGGCGATCACATGGCCACAGGGGTCCTAAACCGCCATGGGGAGACTGTCTGGGCTGCAGGCAGTCTCCCCACACTGGGAGCACCGCCGATCGCCGCCGGGGGAACGACGGCGATCGGGTAAGTACATTGGACGGTTAGGACGGTTCAGGACCGTCACCGGTCGGCAATGCAAAAATGCCGATGACGGTCCTGAACCGTCCTCCGTCCTTAAGGGGTTAATAATAATTCTCCCATGATAATCTAAGATTTTTCTTTTTTTTTTTTTATTCTTTATTTTTGTTGTGCAGTTGGTTACAGGGGAAATGTCGCTTATTTGATTCTCTAGCCTGGCGACCATCCACTTCAATCGCTTAGCTCCGCCCATCATCTAAGATTTATTTCTGCATCATCAACAATCTGATTTCTCTATGGACTTTCTTTTTATTAATGAATGAAATGTATTCAAAACAAAAATAATTGCAGTACAAGTAGTGCTGTGAAATATTTACTTTCTTATCCTTGTCTTTTATTTTGATTCAGATTAATTCACAATATTTAATGACTCAAATTTTCCTCCTTCACACAATATCATTTTTTTGACTGAAGACATAATAGTTTACTCCTGCTGATAGGTCTTTTTATTATCTAACTGTGCTTAGCATGCTCACGAGTTAAAGGACCACTATAGGCACCCAGACCACTTCAGCTCAATGAAGTGGTCTGGGTGCCAGGTCCATCTAAGGTTAACCCTTTCTGCTGTAAACATAGCAGTTTCGGAGAAACTGCTATCTTTACCTATGGGTTAATCCAGCCTCTAGTGGCTGTCTCACTGACAGCCGCTAGAGGGCTTCTGCGCTTCTCACTGTGATTTTCACAGTAAGAAGACGCCAGCGTCCATAGGAAAGCATTGAGAATGCTTTCCTATGGACTGACTGAATGACGGGAAAGGAGGCGGAGAGTCCCAACCGCAGAGGGAGCCCGGCGGTGGAGAAAAGGTATGTGTTTAAGCCCTTCCTCATCCTAGAGCCCGGCGAGAGGGGGACCCTAAGGGTGGGGGGGACCTAGAGACCCTATAGTGCCAGGAAAATGAGTATGTTTTCCTGGCACTATAGAGGTCCTTTAAAAGTCTAAATTTTTTACCCATTTTTTTTGCTAAATCTTTTTTATTGAAAACTGATCAGATGCATTATGCAAATGTTGGCTGCAGAAAGGTTATCACTGACAAAGTACACCTACATAATTAATTTCAATCATTTCTTTCAGACAAGAATTCTTCTTTTTAGTCCGGTATGGTAGCGGGGTGCGTTCCGTGATAAATACCACCGAGCTTTATAAAAATAAATGAAATATCCCTTTATGGTTCAAAGGATACAGTAATAGTTCTTCATCTATTCACTACAGTACAGAGCACAAGAATGATTTACTACAAATATTTTGCATCATTACCAAATTTTTTTTATTTTACTGGTGAATGTATTATGCGTTTTGTATTTCTGTTTCATTGATGTTTGCATAATTATAAACTGCTTTGCAATGATTTTTGTATTATTTATAATTTGACTGAATACTCAACAAGCAGGAAATTCCAGTTCCCGGAAAATACATGAGTTTATAAGTGAAGCTATTGTATTGTTCTTTCTTGCGTAAGGCAGTAAAATATTACATTTCATAGGATGCTGCACACAAAATATTACCATTTGCACAATAAATCTTACCAATCATTAATCCGTAGAAATAATCTTTCCATTTGCTCAGTTTTATAAATTAATGTCTTAATTTATACCAATGCTATATATATGTGAATGCCATATGGTTGTACTGTACATTTTTATTTTTATATTAGAAATACTATAAAGAACATACTGGTATTCACACAACATTGAAACTGTACACGATATATGTTTACATTTTGGTATATGTATTTTATGACTAGTAACATTTAAAGCAGACACACTACACAAAAAAATTAGTTAACTTTTACATTTACAAATACAAAAAATGCGGAATCAGATGGGTCAGTGTCTGCGTATCAGTGAGTGTATGTAGGGGTCAGTGTCTGTCTGCTGTGAGAGTGTGTATGGATCTGTGTCTTTGTATCAGTGAGTATGCATATGGGTCAGTGTATGCATTGGCCAAACGTCTGTGTATGGGTCAGTGTCTGTGTATTATTAAGTGTGTGTGTATAGGTCAGTGTCTTTGATCATTTAGTGCTTGTATAGGTCAGTGATTGTGTATCAGTGACTGTGTGTTTGGGTCAGTGTCTGCGTATCAGTGAGTGTGTGTGTGGTTCAGTGTCGGAGTATTGCGAAGTGTGTATGAGTCAGTGTCTTTAATCATTAAAGCGTTTATAGGTCAGTGTTTTAGTGAGTGTGTGCATGGGTTAGTGTCTGTGGTTGGTAAGAGTGAGTATGGGTCAGTATCCATGTATCACTAAATGTGCGGATATGGGTCCGTATTTGTGTTTCAGTGACTTTGTGTTCATACATAAAAATTATACTATTCATTAAAATGTACACACACTGTTAGACAAACACAATCATACAAAATGCAAGAAACGACTATCTCTTACCAGGGATAGTGAGTGATACTCTAAAGTGCCTAAGTGGTAGAAGCAGCTCAACACAAAAAGTGGAATACCCTTTATCCACAATACAATACAGATATAAAAGAAAATGGTACAGGCTATATACCAACAAGTGGAGCGCTATTACAATATGAATAGTAAAGGGGTACACTCACCCCATTCAGTACAGGGACAATCTGGAAGTATACGCTTGAGTATGCATAAAAAGGGAAATACAAGGAAAAACAATATATAGTGCAGATGGTTTTCAAATGGAAATGAGTGATAGTAATAAATTGTTGAACCACTCACATGGACTGGAGCCTATATGGTATTGGCTCCGTAAATAAATCCTTTTTGCTTTTTGGGCAGCAACACACCCCTTGTCCCGAATGATATTCCTCCAGGGATATAAAACAAGAAAGAGACAAACCAGCTGAGTAGTACTGTATGAAGACGTTAATATAGTCTTGGTGGTAATGGTTATGCTCACCTTTAACAGAGCCCTGGATTCCCGGCTCTGAGGTTGATTGACAGTGTGCTACTTTTATTGGGATAGCACTCCCCAAATGTGGTTCCTGATGGCTAGAAAGGACTTTTATGACTAAAGTGTAAAATATTGAAAATTATTTATTAGTAATAAATGAAAACAGAAATAGTACTTCTTCTATAAAATAAAAAAAAGTCTGAATAAAAAAGTCCAAATGAAAAGTCCAAAATTCAGCTAAACGGTGTTTCACTCCATGAGCTTCCTCAGTAGCTGTGTGCTAGCGTATAATTCCAGATTGTCACTGTACTGAATGGGGTGAGTGTACCCCTTTACTATTCATATTGTAATAGCGCTCCACTTGTTGGTATATAGCCTATACCATTTTCTTTTATAAACCACTCACATGGACTGGAGCCTATATGGTATGAATGTGGAAACAAAGGTCTGAATAAAAAAGTCCATATGAAAAGTCCAAAATTCAGCTAAACGCGTTTCACTCCATGTGCTACAAAGCTACTTGACCTACGGAGACAAAAGAGGCAGTGAGACCGCATCCCAGACCGCCCAGCCACACATCATTATACTAGATGCCCTAATCACACATAGGACCGAAACCGAACAGATTCCCACCTACCAATTTTCTTAACAAGCTCTTCACCCAAACCGAAACTTGTGACCTCTGTAGCTGCCCCTATGCGAAATGAATGCGTCCCAAACAGGCTTGCCTGCAGTCCAAGCACCCCCAGTCCCAGCCGAATAAAATAATAAATAATAAAACTACCTGAAATACTTTAAATAAACTAGCGGTACAATGCAGAATCCCCTACTACTTGGGGAATCTAGAACACAAAAAATGCAAATTTTATTTTTTCTTGTAGTATCTTATTTGAGATTGTCCGCTAGGGGGCCCTCTAATGCCAAAATACAATGAATTAAGAAAGAAAAACATTACCTAGTTGCAAATGAAATAAATATTTTACCAAACGTGTTACCCAAAATATTCACTGATTATAATACAATAAATTGACTTTATTTGGGAGGTGCAGAGACTCCGCTACTCACTGTAAGATAGCAGAAAGCAAAATAAGAGAAAGATCAGTGGGCAGAGAGCAAGACTGTAATTTGCCTTTCCTAATAGATGCTCGTGAGCTGTACAGAGGCAAGCATGTTAGGATTCACGATGTGTTTATGGATTGATTGGACTTGGTGGATTTCTTATTGCCTATTTACTTGGTATTCGAATATCAGTTAGAAACTATTCCATTTCAAAATATTTATTTGGTCGCCTTTTTCTCTTTTTGTGACAGCACAATCTATCTATACTAGAGGTTCTTGGGGTGTTTATTACCTACAGTACTCTATGCATTTTCTGTTGCCTACTGCGTACTGAAAATTCACAGTAAATTTTAAATTTAAGGGCCAAATAGCCAAAATGGAAAAATTCTCTAATTCAGCTATGCTTTCAGTTCAGCTACTCTGGCCTTAAATCTGAAATTCACCTTGAATTTACTTGGAATTCTCACTTTAGTGAATAACTATCTTATAGAAAACATGATACGTGTAGTACTTTTTTCAAAATAATTTTAAAAAAACCCAAATAAATACCCCTTGTAGTAAATACTCCCTGTACCCCAGCTGAGTATGTCCGCCAAGGACCGCTTCCGAGCTGGAACCAGGGAAAATATCAGCGCTTCTGCCCCAGTCGCCGTGGCTTAACTGGGGTCCTCCTGGAGCCTTTCTAAGTCCTGAAGCAGGATACGTGACTAGCTCTAATCCCTACCAGGGACTGGACGCTCTAATCCCTACCAGGGACTGGACGACACACCGTCCTGGGAGCTACAGTCCTTACAAGGACTTTCCCCGCTGAATCCTCCATTAGTTAGAACAAGGTGCTGAGCAGTGAATAGCCCTTTCCCCTCCCAGTAACCAGACGACACATAGTCCTGGGAGTACAACTGATTTTTTTTTTTTTTTTTATTCTTTATTTTTGAAAGTGCAGAGATAATTACAAGTTTCATTGCTGTCAATGGGTGTTACATTAGTTGGTAATCGGTTACGCCCTGGTGACAGATTCAAGCTTCGTTGCACTTTTTTTTTTTTAAATAAATACAAGAGTAAGCATAGTCAGGTGTAACAAAGAAGGGTAACAGTCAGGCTATATATGCTGCTGAAAACAATTTAATTTGAGTTGAGACCATATTATTTTGTTGGTCGTATACTGTTACTAGAAACAACTATATGCTAGGTAAACATGTCGTGTTGAAAACAGTTATGCTAGGCAGACATATCATGGTGAAAACAGTTATGCTAGGCAGACATATCATGGTGAAAACAGTTATGCTAGGCAGACATATCATGGTGAAAACAGTTATATGCTATTTGCATGTCAACGTAATACAATGGAATTAGAATAACTTGCAGGTAAGACTATGAAGTTTAGCTGGATTATTATATCAGGCTTCGGGGTAGGTACATGCGTGTGCATGGTAGAGAGGAATGGTGCCAAAGTCCAGGTGATGTGAGTTCCTGATCAGTGTCCCTGCATAACTGCACAGCGTCCTTTGTGGTTGCGGGGAAGGGCATGCTGCCCGTCTGCTAAGGGATCAGCCGATTCCTCTAGGTGGAACTTGCACTGATGGTGTCTGGTAGTTCTTGGTGTCGGCTGTCAGCCAGGGGCATGCCGGTGTCACCCTCTCGCTCCGGGCTTGTTGTAGGGCCAGCATCGTTTCACCACGGACTCGGGAGATTGAAGAGACCGTGGGGGGGGGATGTGGGGGATGCGTCGGGGCTTTGCCCCTTGGGATCCTCACCCCGGATGGGCTCATGTGATGGGTTGTGGGTTGTGTCATCTGGTTTATGCCTGAGGGCTTCCTTGCTCCACTCAGGCTGTTGCTCACCTGGGTCCTCGGTGTGTTCCCGCTCGCCCGCAGCTGCTGCTGTGTAGCTGCGTGTCTAGCTTCCACCTTTGCCCTGAAGTTTGCCAGCAGCATGTTCAAGCAAGTGTCTAGAGGATCACAAGGGTTGCATTGTGGCTCAGATGTCTCATGGCCCTTGTTTGGCTGTGTGTCCACCACTTTAAGATAGCTAGCGGCCTGCTTGCTCGGTACGTAGTTTGGGCTGTTGCTTGTTATCTGTGTGGGCTCACAGGTTGCGAGTGTTTGGACCGGGTTAACCCCCACCAGTCCTGAGGGGGGAGGGGAAGCCCGATACTTTGGGTGCCGCATGCTTTGAGGAGCTGGGAGAGCTGCCGCCTCTCCCCTGCTCTGCATCGTGTAGGCCCCAAGCCTCTGATCCAATGATCCAGCGGTCCTTCCGAGCGTGTGGGGTATCATTCTGCTCCTCAGCTTTGGTATCGCCGGGTGAGGTGAGTTGAGGTCCAGGGTCAGGTATTTTCCCCACGTTTTTCGCTTTAAATCGGGACCGGGCTCGGGAGCTCACAGATTTTGCGTCTGGTCAGTTCCCCGGTCAGGCTCCGCCCCCGAGTACAACTGATGTTGATGAGCCAAATTCGCACTCCCAGCAGGGGGTCTCCATTGTATTCAACACAAGCCCCTCCCAGGAATCTATGGGCCTGGGAGATAATTGTGTTAAAGACCAGTAAGCTAATTATCTCCCTGGAACAGAATGGCAAACACAAAAACATAAAAGTACACCAAAACATAATGAAAACAAAATAACCCCACATATTATACATCCCCAAATAGCTGTGATCTGAGCGCCCAAGTTCTTCAAATAGCGCTCAGATCAATGCAGTGTAGGGGAAATGCCACCGTGTTAAAGTTCTGACCGGCCGCACAAGTGGTCCTATGTCCAAAATAGTTCCAGGGCATTTGGTGCTTTTGCTAGTCAACTTTCGGGGAGCTCCTGTGGCCGCAATACGGTGTGCTCTGCCTGGCTCTCAGGTAGCGTTTGTTCACCTTCCCTCCAAAAAGCACTCTCCTGGCAGATTTTAAAGTGGTTCAAAACCCCGTTGGTTGCGGCTATGTACCGCTGAGAACCATTCGTGGCTCGAATGAAGGAAAAGCTGCTAATGGTGGCTGGTCAGGGTAACTCCCAAACGGTGTCTCTGACCTGGACCATAGTTGGTGGGCAGGAGGCCAGCTTCCACACTCCTCCAGGAGTTTGTGGCATACGTTAGTCGGAAGGAGCGTTTGTCACACCCCTTCATATAGCATAGTCCCAATCAATGGTTCTTGTCACTTTAAGAGGTCTCTAAGCTGACAACAAACGAATAAGGGAATGCTTGTCCACTTATCGTTTGTGCTCTAAGGTGGAATGCATGAAAATGTTTATATATGCCCGTATATATTTTTATTCCTTTTTGTGTCAACTTTGAGTCTTTTTATCTATACTGCTTGTGACTAAAGTGCAGCTCTGTATTTTATCAAATGCCAGAGACAATAGTCCTCCTGAATACAAGCATGGCGTGTGTGTGTTTTAGTTTATATTTAAACTTATGTTATTTTATTTCACTTGTAGAGGTCAATTGAAGATTGAAGTTTTATTTATAGTTTGTATTTTAAGGTGGAATTTATGTCCATGTTGGAAAATTTCTAGTATGATATATTAGTCGGCATTGCTAATAATTAACCTGCAATTTACCCGAGTTTTACTGGGTATTTAAACTGTTTACATTTCTCCAGTTTATGTCCCATGATGAAGTGCTTTTAAGAGAAGAAAAAAATTGGGAAGCAATAAGTGGACACCAGAGGTGGGAAAAAGCAATAATAGTTGTCCTTATCAGTCACCCAAAGAAACATCCGACAGACTGGTGAATCATCTGCGTTTTTAACATCAGGTTTGTATTAGTTCTTTTTATTTGTGAGCAGAACATATTTTGAATGTTAGAAATTACTTCTATAAGTTTATATCCAGTTCATGCAATGCGCATTCTTTCTTCTTAAACTAAGTAATTCAACCGCTAAACAGAATTATCAATTAGGAACCATCCCGAGTCCTGTTACTCATTTAATACCTCCTGTACCTGCATTTCGTATGGTGGTTTTGGTGTTGAATGGAACAAGAAGGGAATGAGCGTCTTTTAAGTGCATCAAATTATGGAAGTAACAATTATATTAAAGGATCACAATAGGGTCAGGAACACAAACATGTATTCCTGACCCTATAGTGTTAAAACCACCATCTAGCTCCACTGGGACCCTCATGCCTCCATAAATATAGCAAAATCTTACTGTATACAAGCCTAAAGCTATAGATCTGCATGCTGTTTGCCTCAGAAAAACAAGCAGTCTGCTGACATCAACAGAAGTGGTGGCCTGATCCAATCACAATGCTTCCCCATAGGATTGGCTGAGACTGACAAGGAGGCAGATCAGGGCAGAGCCAGCATGATTCAAACACAGCCCTGGCCAATCAGCATCTCCTCATTGAATCAATTAATCTCTATGAGGAAAGTTCAGTGTCTGCATGCAGAGGGAGGAGATACTGAATGTTTGGATGCAATTTAGGCAGCCATGACCCAGGAAGGATCTCTAACAGCCATCTGAGGAGTGGCCAGTGAAGTTATCACTAGGCTGTAATGAAAACACTGCATTTTCTCTGAAAAGACAGTGTTTACAGCAAAAAGCCTGAAGGTAATGATTCTTCTCACCAGAACAAATTCAATAAGCTGTAGTTGTTCTGGTGACTATAGTGTTCCTTTAACTGAATGCGGATCGTGCTTTCTATCAGAAAATAAAAAGCAAAGCCTTGAATAAATCCTCGCATGCCCTGAGCTATCTCATTGTTAGTTACAAAATATCAGTACTTTCAGACAGATGTATATGATGGCGCCCACTATTTTAGTGCCAAAACAAATAGTCACAAATCAAATGCAAATATTTAATCACAGATCAATGTTTACTGTCCATGCAAAAACATTTGATTTTGAACGTGTACATATAAACGTATTAATGTATGTTTAATGTCGCCCCGAATAGTTATTTTAATCTCATAAAATGGAAGCTTTGTTCAAAAAATGCATATTGCAATGCACTTAATTAGTGCCATAAATATGCATTTACCAAATTTTGCACAAATATTTCCAAAGACTTAAAAACTTACCTTTCATTAACTGCAGAACTGGTCTCTGCAGCTAGTGAAAATCCACTCTGTGACCCCCACACAAATGAGCTTTGACACAGTGTTTGTAACTCACTAAGCCAAGGGAGGCTTGGCCAGGGGACCAACATGTCTGTGTCTAGCACACAGTGTGTTCTCTGTGTGTGTGTGGAAACCAGATGCAAATGTTGCACAAAAATTACAATACTAGCCTCTTAGAGAGTGTTCCACATCAACACACATTTTAAAAAGTATATATTGAGGGGAAACGATGGTATCCTAGCTCGGATAGGGATCGTATGTATGCAGTGTTAGCTCCTGAAAAACCTGTCCGGAGACCCAGCAACATTATAAGAGACTATTGCAGATTCTTTTTTTTTTTTAAGACTGCTCAGCAACTTTATTGGGCTGAAAATCCTTCCTCCAGATTCCACAGTTTTACTAAGGGCCAAAAAGAGAGAACACCCACGACAGGACCAGGTATGATCTCACCAAGATGGCCGCTATACTTCCGTGCAAACACCTCTCCAACACGGTCTTCAAATTAGCTCTGCTATGCTCACCTACAAAAGATCTATTGGTAACCAAGAAGCATTGCCAAGGCATGTTACACTCTCCACGAACAACAATAAAGGCCGACTTTAAGAGCGGTAATGAGAGTGTATAGATCATCTAGAGGCCAAAATGGATGAGAACAGCCCACAACAAGCTGTTTGGTAAGTTTTCTTCACTGGGAGGGAATCTTACTCACAAAGCTTAAAAAGACAGCGGACATAGAAGACAGGTCCTGCAGGAAGAGTATCCATACATGGGGGACGCTGTGCCAAATAATTTTTCTGCTAAATTATTTTCACGCTAATGTGTCTATTATTGTAACAGTCCATCATTCTAAATGTAGCTCCATGTAGCAAAAGCGCAGCTTAGTAGCCCTTGACAGGGCTAGGAGACGGGCATAGGAGGAAGCATGTATGGATTGGTGGTTTTGAGGGTTAGGGGTTGGGCTATATAAATAGGCAGCCCAAAAAAACTTTTTGCCTGTCTGGCTGAGTTTGTGTGCACCTTGTGTGTCCACTTATTAGGCCTGGTAGGTTTATTTTTTCTCTTTACTGCGGGATGGACTGGGTGAAGAAGATGCTGGAGGGGATCAGGATGACGGCGAGGAACCATGGGGCTGAGTGGCTCTGGGCCTGGCTGGGATCGGTGTTGGCGGCGGACCATGATGGCGGCGGTCAGCCTGCAAAGACCGGGATGCCCCCACTTCGGCTGAGCCTTGGTGCGGGCACCTGTGGTGGAGGAACTGGTGTTCACAAGGTGGCTGGAGCGGGCTGCAATCCGGGACACAGGCTCAGCAGCGGGTGGTTGAGAGTGCCTTGAAGGGCCTCCCTGGACCGCCACGCCTTAGGTGGGAATGTTGGTACTGGGGGGGGCGGCCCGGGTCTCGCAGTCGGGGGGCAGGGTGCAGGGCTGCCAGCTGTGGCCCCCACGAGTGGGTGGGGGTTGCTGGGGAACCCCCTTCTGTCCTGGTTGGCTCCGGAGTTACTGGGGATGGAGGGGTAGTGCAGCAGGTGGCCTTAGAGGGTGCTGGGGGATCTGGGGGACACATGGCAGCTGGACGTTGGTCAGGCTTGGTGCAGGGTGGGTTTGTCCCCCTTTCTGGGTCGAGGGAGGATCCGGGTGTGGGTGCCCAAAGGGGGGACTGGCGTTAGGCGGGGCAGGGGTCTACTAGCGACGGTCCACCGGCCCGGGGTAGGGGGTGGGCAGAGTCTGGGAGGCAGGCAGGTCAGTCGGACAGAGCCTTGGGGCAGGGGAAGGGTGGCCTGGATGGGGGGCAGGTAGACCCTGGGGACATACCTTGGTGGGGACACGATGGCAGGGGAGGCGCCAATCGCGCGGTAGGTCCACTACAGGGTTGAAGAGTGGCAGTTCTTATGATGCTGGGGGGAGGAGAGGCCGGGCCACTCCTGGTCATGTACGGCTGCACCGGTCTGCCTCCAGTAGCTGGGCAGGGGATCATTCTGTGAGCCCCAGGCAGGGATGGCGGGGCAGGTCTCCTGGCAGGAGCTGTAGCCGTATACCTCTTCTCCGGGGGGAAGAGGTATGATGACTCTTGGCGGGAGGCTTTGGTGTCAGGAAGGCACTCCCAGGGGTGGGACGGGAGGGTGGCTCAGGAACAGTACACCCTGCCCAGGACTTTGCCTTCTCAGTTCAGGTATCTGTCAGAGGAGTTATTTACACATCCGTTTGAAGAAATGAGTGATGCGCAACCATTATTGCCAGAGGATGTAGATAACAGGGATATGTCTCAGTCAGGCAGCATTACACACATGGACGTACGGTGTGATGATGATGTTGTACACGCTGCTGCTTCCTTTGCTAAATTGTCAGATACAAGTGAAGCGGTTGATGATGACGATGCGTCCATGGATGTCACGTGGGTGCCCGCTCGGCAAGAAGAAGAACAGGGCGAAAGTTCAGATGGGGAGACAGAGAGTAGGAGGAGACGAGTTGGAAGCAGGGGGAGGTCGTCGCAAGGATCTAGTGGCACAGTCAGACAGCATGCATCGGCACCCGGAGTCAGCCCGACAGCACGCCAATCAACGCATGCTGTGTCCACCACCAGAATCCCGTCATTGCAGAGCTCAGCAGGGTGGAATTTTTTTTGTGTGTCTGCCTCTGACAACAGCGATGCCATTTGCAACCTGTGCCAACAGAAACTGAGTCGTGGGAAGTCCAACACCCACCTAGGTACAACTGCTTTGCGTAGGCACATGATCGCACATCAAACACCTATGGGATAAACACAGGAGTACAAGCAGCACACAAACTCAAAGCCGCCATTCTCCTCCTAGTCCAGCATCTTCAGGCACATCAACCACTGCTGTCCTCCTTGCCCCCTCTAAACCATCCGTCACTCCGTCTCTCGCCTTGAGCAGTTCCCGCTCATCTGCCCACAGTCAGGTGTCTGTCAAGGACATGTTTGAGCGTAAGAAGCCAATGTCAGAAAGTCACCCCCTTGCCCTGCGTCTGACAGCTGGCTTGTCTGAACTATTAGCCCGCCAGCTTTTACCATACAAGCTGGTGGAGTCTGAGGCGTTCAAAAAATTTGTAGCTATTGGGACACCGCAGTGGAAGGTACCCGGACGAAATTTCTTTTCACAAAAGGCAATCCCCAACCTGTACTCGATTGTGCAAAAGGAAGTAATGGCATGTCTGGCACACAGTGTTGGGGCAAGGGTCCATCTGACCACTGATACCTGGTCTGCAAAGCATGGTCAGGGCAGGTATATCACCTACACTGCGCATTGGGTAAACCTGCTGACGGCTGCCAAGCATGGAATGCGTGGCTCTGCAGAGGAGTTGGTGACACTGCCACGACTTGCAGGCAGGCCTGCTGCCACCTCCTCTACTCCTCCTACTCCATCCTCTTCCATAACCTCCTCGGCTGAGTCCTCTTCTGCTGCTGCGTCTTGCTCCACATCAACGGCACCCCCCCAGCTCCCCAGGTACTATTCACATCCCGGATACGGCAGTGTCACACCGTCTTGGGTTTGACTAGCTTGAAAGCAGAGAGTCACACCGGACCAGCACTCCTGTCCGCCCTGAACGCACTGGTGGAAAAGTGGCTGACTCCGCAGCAACTGGAGATCGGCAAAGTGGTTTGTGACAACGGAACAAATTTGTTGGCGGCATTGAAATTGGGCAAGTTGACACATGGGCCTTGCATGGCACATGTGTGTAATCTGATCGTACAACGCTTTGTGCATAAGTACACAGGCTTACAGGACGTCCTGAAGCAGGCCAGGAAGGTGTGTGGCCATTTCAGGCGTTCCTACACAGCCATGGCGCACTTTGCAGATATCCAGCGGCGAAACAACATGCCAGTGAGGCGCTTGATTTGCGACAGCCCGACACGTTGGTATTCAACACTCCTAATGTTCTACCGCCTGCTCCAACAAGAAAAAGCCGTTAATGAATATTTGTATGACCGGGGTGCTAGGTGTCAGGGTACCTGTGGTGTCTACCTCTGAAAGAGGTAGAGACTTAGCTGTTCCTCCATCCAGACGGCCTGATGGCACCCTTCCCCACGGTCTATCCGGTCATGCAAGGCCGGCCGCGAGGGAGTGACTGCCTTTTACAGCATCTAGGCAGGAAGTTGTCTTCAGGACACTCCTCCGGAACGACCTGTCACTCAATTGCTGCAGGACCAATCAGGAAGCCTCGGAGGCGTGGTTACTGCTCTGAACAGGGTATTTAACAGAGCTTCTTTCATTAGCTCATTGCCCTGTCGTGGTTCTAGCTTGTTCTAGTCACTCAGTGCTTGTGTATTCTATTATCCCTTTTGGTTTTGACCCGGCTTGTTTACCTTACTCTGCTTATCTCTGTTACCCTTGATTCGGCTTGTCTCTCGCTTACCTGTCTTCTGTTACCCTCGACCTCGGCTTGTCTTTGACCATTCTATACTGTACTACTTACGTTAGTCCGGCCATTCTAAGGTCCGGTATACGTATCTGGCTACTGTTTGTACTCTGCGTGTTGGATCCCTGTCCCGATCCTGACATTACGACAGGGCCAATGGATCCTGCAAGTACAAACAGTCAGCTGGCTTCTCCTGATCCTAGGTTTGAAGCCATGGATCACAGAATGGATCAGATGGCGCTTGCGCTACAGGCTCTATTATCTCGTGCCAATAACCCACCAGAGGAGATACGTAATACCCCTGTTTCTCCTGTCGGTTCAGGTCTAGAGGTAGCCACAGTGGGTGCTTCTTCTCGCATTACCCCCCCAGTACGCTATGGTGGGGCTCCTGAGAAGTGTCGTGGTTTCTTAAACCAAATTAGTATCCACTTTGAATTGCAACCTCGCTCTTATCCTACAGATAGGGCAAAGGTAGGATTTATTATCACCCTACTTATTGAGAAAGCTCTGAGATGGGCCAACCCATTATGGGAGAACGATAACCCATTAGTTTATAACTATAACGCCTTTGTAACTGCTTTTAGAAGAACATTTGACCCTCCAGGTAGAAAGGTTAATGCCGCCAGATTACTGTTGCATCTGAAACAGGAGAACCAAACACTGGTGGATTATGCACTAGAGTTCAGGTCTCTGGCGTCGGAGGTCAAGTGGAATGAGCAGGCGTATATGGATGTATTTTTGAATGGCTTATCTGAAGTAATCCTTGATGAGGTTGCTACCAGAGAACTCCCTGAGAATTTAGAGGATTTAATTTCGTTCATCTCTCGTATAGATGAACGTTTAAGAGAGAGACAGAACACTCGAGAGAGGAACCGGAGACCTTCTTTTAGGTTAGCCCCCGCTTTTCCAAGTCCTGACTCCACGGTATCTTTGCTTCCTGAACCTATGCAGATAGGGTATACCCGCCTCTCTGAGGAGGAAAGACAGTACAGGAGAAGAGATGGTTTGTGTATGTATTGTGGAGTTAAGGGTCATTTACTCTCGAACTGTTCTAACCGCCCGGGAAACGCTCGCACCTAAGTCTCTCTAGAGGACAGGCCTTGGGTGTTTCTATTTTGTCCTCTACTCCTAATTATAAAGATCACAGGCTTCTGCTACCAGTTTCCTTAACTTGCGGGAGGGAAGTAGTAAGGGCTATGACTTTGATAGATTCCGGTGCTGCTGAGAATTTTATCGACCAAGCCTTTGCTAGTAAAAACAATTTCCCATCCCAGCTAAGGGGGACACCCTTGGCCGTTGAGGCCATAGATGGTAGACCACTACTAGATCCTGTTATCTTTCGTGAGACCATACCCATTGAGTTAGGGGTTGGTGTCCTACACGTGGAGAATTTATCTCTTCTGCTCATTTCGTCTCCTTCCGTTCCCATAGTTCTGGGGTACCCATAGTTGAAAGAACATAACCCTATTATCGATTGGGAGTTAGGGGAGATACTCTCGTGGGGCCAGGGCTGCCAGGATCGGTGTCTGTGCAAGGTTTCTCCATTAGCTAATATTAACATACAGGAGAATCCTACTCAGTCCACAGAGAGACAAATACCAGACCTTTACCTAGACTTAAGGGCAGTGTTTGACAAGAAGAATGCCGATTCTTTGCCGCCACACAGGTCATTTGACTGTAAAATTAAGCTTCTACCCGGGACTATGCCTCCGAGGGGCCATGTATATCCTTTGTCTGTTCAGGAAAACTCGGTTCTAGAGGAGTATATTCAGGAGAATTTAGAAAAGGGATTTATCAGGAGGTCTTCTTCTCCGGCCGGGGCGGGGTTCTTTTTCATTAAGAAGAAGGATGGCACGCTGAGACCTTGTATCGATTACCGAGGCTTGAATAAAATAACTGTCAGAAATGCCTATCCTATCCCACTGATTACCGAGTTATTTGATCGTCTTAAGGGCTCCAAAATCTTCACCAAGTTAGATCTCAGAGGGGCTTACAATTTGGTGAGAATCCAGCAAGGTCACGAGTGGATGACGGCATTCAATACCCGGTATGGCCATTACGAATACACTGTTATGCCATTTGGACTATGCAAGGCTCCTGCAGTATTTCAAGATTTGATTAATGAGGTACTTAGGGAGTTTCAGCATGATTGTGTTATTGTTTACCTGGACGACATACTAATACACTCTAAGGAGATTGAGACTCACCATAGACAGGTCAGAAAGGTGTTACACAAACTTCTGCAACATGGTCTATACTGCAAATTGGAGAAGTGCAGTTTTGATCAGGCTCAGGTAGACTTTCTTGGGTACGTGATTTCTGGGGAAGGTTTTAAAATGGATCCTGGTAAACTCCAATCTATTTTAGACTGGCCTTTGCCCAAAGGACTCAAGGCTATCCAAAGGTTTATTGGGTTTTCCAACTACTATAGGCGCTTCATTAAGGGTTACTCCTCTATCATTGCACCTATTACCAATATGACCAAACAAGGGGCTGATACTAAGTTCTGGTCTGAGGAAGCTCTTGGTGCTTTTAAGACTCTCAAGGAACTTTTTGCCTCAGCTCCCATTCTAGTTCATCCTGAGACGACTCTGCCTTTCTTGCTCGAGGTCGATGCTTCTGAGACAGGAGTTGGGGCTGTTCTGTCCCAAAGGTTAGGGGTGGATAAACCGTTACACCCTTGTGGTTTCTTCTCTAAAAAAATTTCTGGGCCTGAGAGCAGATATGACATCGGGGAGAGGGAATTGCTAGCGGTCATTAAGGCTTTAAAGGAGTGGAGACATTTACTGGAAGGGACACTACACCCTGTTACTATTCTAACGGATCATAAGAACTTGTCTTATATTGGGGAGGCGAAGCGCTTGTCCGCCAGGCAGGCTCGCTGGGCCTTGTTCCTCACTCACTTTAATTATGTACTTACGTATAGACCTGGTTCTAAGAACTCTAAAGCCGATGCATTGTCTCGTCAATATGAACCATCCACTATAACTGAACCACTTCTGTCCTCCATAGTTCCTAAGGGGAATATCATCGCGAACACGAATCTCAGGATTCACTCTCCATTGCTTTCTGAGATCATGAAGTTTCAGCATTTGGCACCCAAACAGACCCCTGGGGATCGACACTTCGTTCCTGCCGCTCTCCAACTGGAGGTGCTACGCTGTCTCCATAACAGTAAGGTGGCTGGGCATCCTGGCATCCGCAAGACTTATGCACTGGTCTCTAAAGATTTTTGGTGGCCTGACTTACGCAAGGATATTAAAGAATTCATCGGGGCATGTGAAGTTTGTACCAAGACCAAGCTACCCCATTCGCTTCCATGCGGATTTCTACACCCTTTAGAGGTTCCTGAAAAGCCTTGGTCCTGCCTGGCAATGGACTTCATTGTTGATTTGCCTATCTCTAAAAAGCAGACTGTCATCCTCACTGTGGTAGACAGATTTACTAAAATGGCTCACTTCATTCCCTTACCTAAACTCCCATCTTCGCCCGAATTAGCGGAGATATTCGCCAGGGAGATTTTCCGTTTGCATGGGATACCTTCCCAGATTGTCTCTGACAGAGGCTCCCAATTTGTTTCCCGTTTTTGGAGATCATTCTGCTCCCAACTAGGCATCAAATTGAATTTCTCCTCTGCCTATCATCCTCAGTCCAATGGAGCTGCTGAACGCACTAACCAAAAAGTTGAACAATATTTACGTTGTTTCGTTTCAGAACACCAGGACGATTGGGTCGGTTTGATTCCTTGGGCGGAGTTTGCACATAACAATCTCATTTGTGATTCTACGCATTCTAGCCCTTTTTTCTTGAATTATGGCTTTCATCCTTCCATCCTTCCTTCGGAGTCTTCTTCTCAAGGGATACCGTCGGTGGATGTTCATGTTGCCAATTTAAGAGAGTTGTGGGATCAAACTCGACAAATCCTTCTGCACAATTCTACGCTGGTTAAAAAACACACTGACAAACGTAGAAGGGCAGCACCGGTGTTTGTTCCAGGCGATAGAGTATGGTTAAGTACTAGAAACATTCGGTTAAAAGTGCCGTCCATGAAGTTTGCTCCTCGATATATTGGACCTTACAGGGTACTGTCTCAAATTAACCCAGTTGCGTATCGTTTAGCGTTGCCTAATGCCTTACGCATTCCTAATTCATTTCATGTTTCCTTGCTAAAACCATTAATATGTAACAGGTTCTCCTCCACGATCGCCCCTCCCCGCTCAGTTCAGGTGGAGGGTCAGGAGGAGTATGAGGTCAATTCCATCGTTGATTCTCGAATCTCCCGGGGGAAACTGCAATATCTGGCCGATTGGAAGGGTTATGGTCCTGAGGAGAGAAGTTGGGTACCTCAGGAGGAGGTGCATGCTCCCCGTCTCCGCAGGGCGTTTCACTCTCGATTCCCTTCTCGCCCTGGTGTATTCTGCCCGGTGGGCGTATCTGAGAGGGGGGGTACTGTCAGGGTACCTGTGGTCTCTACCTCTGAAAGACTTAGCTGTTCCTCCATCCAGACAGCCTGATGGCACCCTTCCCCACGGTCTATCCGGTCATGCAAGGCCGGCCGCGAGGGAGTGACTGCCTTTTACAGCATCTAGGCAGGAAGTTGTCATCAGGACACTCCTCCGGAACGACCTGTCACTCAATTGCTGCAGGACCAATCAGGAAGCCTCGGAGGCGTGGTTACTGCTCTGAACAGGGTATTTAACAGAGCTTCTTTCATTAGCTCATTGCCCTGTCGTGGTTCTAGCTTGTTCTAGTCACTCAGTGCTTGTGTATTCTATTATCCCTTTTGGTTTTGACCCGGCTTGTTTACCTTACTCTGCTTATCTCTGTTACCCTTGATTCGGCTTGTCTCTCGCTTACCTGTCTTCTGTTACCCTCGACCTCGGCTTGTCTTTGACCATTCTATACTGTACTACTTACGTTAGTCCGGCCATTCTAAGGTCCGGTATACGTATCTGGCTACTGTTTGTACTCTGCGTGTTGGATCCCTGTCCCGATCCTGACACTAGGACAGCCTCTGGGGAGCTGGGAATTTTTTTGCCACATTACTGGACGCTCATGCGCAATGCCTGTAGGCTCATGCGTCCTTTTGAGGAGGTGACAAACCTAGTCAGTCGCACCGAAGGCACCATCAGCGTCATCATACCATTTGTTTTCTTCCTGTAGCGTGCCCTGCAAAGAATGCTGGATCAGGCCGTAGATGAGCGTGAAGAGGAAGAGTTGTGGTCACCATCACCACCAGAAACAGCCTTATCAGCATCGCTTGCTGGACCTGCGGCAACGCTGGAAGAGGATTGTGAGGAAGAGGAGTCAGAGGAGGAATGTGGCTTTGAGGAGGAGGAGGAAGACCAACCACAACAGGCATCCCAGGGTGCTCGTTGTCACCTATATGGTACCCGTGGTGTTGTACGTGGCTGGGGGGAAGAACATACCTTCATTGAGATCACGGAGGAGGAGGAACAGGAAATGAGTAGCTCGGCATCCAACCTTGTGCAAATGGGGTCTTTCATGCTGTCGTGCCTGTTGAGGGACCCTCGTATAAAAAGGCTGAAGGAGAACGACCTGTACTGGGTGTCCACGCTACTAGACCCCCGGTATAAGCAGAAAGTGGCTGAAATGTTACCAAATTACAACAAGTCGGAAAGGATGCAGCATTTGCAAAATAAATTAAAAAGTATGCTTTACACAGCGTATAAGGGTGATGTCACAGCAAAACGGGAGTCTAACAGGGGAAGAGGTGAAAGTAATCCTCCTCCTCCCACGACCACGCCGGCAAGGACAGGACGCTTTACAGACGTGTTGTTGATGGAGGACATGCAGAGCTTTTTAAGTCCTACGCATCGCCACAGCCCTTCGGGATCCACCCTCAGAGAACGACTCGACTGACAGGTAGCAGACTACCTCGCCTTAACTGCAGATATCGACACTCTGAGGAGCGATGAACCCCTTCACTACTGGGTGTGCAGGCTTGACCTGTGGCCTGAGCTATCCCAATTTGCGATAGAACTTCTGGCCTGCCCCGCTTCAAGTGTCCTCTCAGAAAGGACCTTCAGTGCAGCAGGAGGTATTGTCACTGAGAAGAGAAGTCGCCTAGGTCAAAAAAGTCTAGATTACCTCACCTTTATTAAGATGAATGAGGGATGGATCCCGAAGGGACTGACAGTGGGCGATACATTTGACTAAAAAAGGCCTGATGAGATGAGCTGCCTTGGGCTAAAAATGGTCCACATGCTACTGTATTTTAGCTCTGAATGCCGGTTGACTTGCGTGACTTATCCGCCACCAACTAGGGTTGAAGCCGCAATGTTTTAGGGCACTTTCTGCCTGGGAAACAAACATCAATTTTTCTGGCCGCTGCTACAGCTGCGGCTGCAACAATACCTATTTTTTCAGGCATGTGTACATGCCTAATTTTTCGGGCCTCTGGTGCTGCACTGTGGCTTCAAAAACCAAACCCCCAAAAAAAGAAACATAACAGGGATTAAACTGATAGGAATAGTACTATTTAACACACCACTCCTATCTGGTGGCACATTAGATTGCACGCGCAGTGCCCCAAATTTGAAGTAGGAGGACTGACCAAGCATCTTTTTCCATCTCCCGGTTCCTAAAATCGATGCCATATACACGTCCCCTGATAGGGCGCCAGCTCGTTATTCTCTTGGGCCCCAGCTCGTTATTCTCTTTTTCACTTCACTAGGGACACTTTACTGCACTATTGGCACTTAGACCCACTCTTTGTCTTGCACAGTGTTATTCCTAGCCAGCATTTGTGATGGGAAATCAGGCAGTCATCTAAACGTTTAGATTGAGCTTTAGCTTAGAACACCCTTGAAGGTGTTTAAGGAGATTAGGGCTAGTTTAGAGGATTCTTCTTAGACCTCTCTGAGTCTTTATAGCCCTTCTACCTATCCAGCATTTCTGGAAACTAGCTAAGAGAAAGGGTGGCTGTGTGTCTGTGATACATATAACTTTATATCACCTTATTGACACTTTTTATGACAGCATCACTCCGGTCTCCATACTATCTGCCTATACCCATCTATTTGGAGGGAATTTCCTTGCCCCTGGCAATATTATATAATAGGTAATAGTATTACCATTATTACACAATTAGCCACTATAGGGGAATGAGTATAGTATCCCTTTGTTATTTATAAATGATACAATAAAGACTTTTGTCCATTACTCAATTTACTTTAACAAAGGGTACTAACCACGTTATTAGGAAGCATTACTCTGCTTTCCCTTTCTCCCTCTATTATACACCTATGCTCACTAGGATTTGTAGGTATCACTTTATTATAGTTGTCTAACCTTTTCCTATGCCAGTTTTAGATCTCCTTCTTGGGAGATTTTTTATTTTTTCAGTCTATTAGCATACCTGTGTACAAGCGCTCGGTGGGGCTGTCACCACCACCTGACCACATTTCCTCGTTTCTTACACTCATACCGCTTTTTCCATCTTTGAAGGGGTTTGGCGAAACAAGGAAATAGTCCTCTACTCGTAACAGGGATTAAACTGATAAGAATAGTACTACTTAATACACCTTATAATAACGCAGAGAAAGGCAACGCAGAGAGAGGAGTCTGAAGAAGAGGAGTCAGAGGAGGAAGGTGGCTTTGAGGAGGTGGAAGATCAAACACAGCAGGCGTCCCAGGGGGCTTGTTGTCACCTTTCGGGGACCCTTGATGTTGTACGTGGCTGGGTGGAGGGAGAGACCTTCAATGACATCAGTGAGGACAAGGAACGGGACATGGCTAGCTTGGTATCCAACCTTGTGCAAATGGGGAGTTTGCGCTTGTGCAAATGGACTGTTTGCGGTTGTTTGCGGTGCGTTAAACGGGGAGTTTGGTCTGTCACTGTGAAGTGGGCGTAACCCTTACACTACCTGATCGATACAACATCATACAGTAGGTCCCCCCCCTCATTATTTTTATGGCTCACACCCACCGCTCTCAGGTGGGGGCGGGCGGGAGGACAGTAGGTTCCCCCCCTATTGTGATTTATGGCCCCCACTCACCGCGCAGGGGTGGGGCCTGGGGGGGAGGACAGTAGGTCCCCCCCCCTTATCCTTATTTACTGAATATTCCCCTGTATAACAATGTTTGGCATTTAGTGAACATTCCCTATTCTGCTCTGTGTCAGTGTGTATCAGGGTCTCTGAGGACAGGTGTCAATCCATATCTGCCAAGTGACCCTATGTAGGAGGAACAGTCCCTATTCTGCTCTGTGTCAGTGTGTATCAGGGTCCCTGAGGACAGGTGTCAATCCATATCTGCCAAGTGACCTTATGTAAGTGGAACAGTCCCTATTCTGCTCTGTGTCAGTGTGTATCAGGGTCTCTGAGGACAGGTGTCAATACATATCTGCCAAGTGACCCTATGTAGAGGGAACAGTCCCTATTCCTCTCTGTGTCAGTGTGTATCAGGGTCCCTGAGGACAGGTGTCAATCCATATCTGCCAAGTGACCCTATGTAGGGGAACAGTCCCTATTCTGCTCTGTGTCAGTGTGTATCAGGGTCTCTGTGGACAGGTGTCAATACATATCTGCCAAGTGACCCTATGTTGGGGGAACAGTCCCTATTCTGCTCTGTGTCAGTGTGTATCAGGGTCCCTGAGGACAGGTGTCAATCCATATGTCAAGGTGTCAATATGTCATATGTCAGGTGTCAATCCATATCCATTGTGATTTAGGAATGTTAGGTGATTTATGGCCTTTATGGATTAAAACCAGCATCAACTGTGTAATTTTCCATGGGAGTTTTGCCATGGATCCCCCTCCGGCATGCCACAGTCCAGGTGTTAGTCCCCTTGAAACAACTTCTCTTTTTTTAAAAAAATTCTTTATTTTTGTAGTGCATGTTTTAGTTAACAAGCTCACATTGACATTTGCAAGTGCACAAATGATACAATACAATAAGGTTGAGATCAAGATTGTCGTGAAATGTCAGCAGTACAGCACTTTTTTTTTTTGTATAACATGAGATAACAATAATGGAACAGTCAAATGACATACAAGCATATCGGCAAACAAAATATTCAAAGTGAACAAGTTCAATCCTAGCGGGAATTGCGTGTCTAGCTGTCGGTACTTACAAGTCATATGAGTGAGTGATAGTTGAAGGTACAGATTGAGGTGTACATAAGCTTGCTTTACGTGGTAATCTAGGTTAGGTGAATGGCAGGGTGTTAGTGGGTAGCGTATCGGTTTGCTGTGTGATTGTGCGATGTGCAGAACTCCGCTGAGGTTAATGTGCCTGTGTAGTGTCGGTCGTGGGAGTAACCCCTGTGCTGGTGCAGTGCGTGGAGTGTAGTCAGTAGAGAGACCTGCGTTCAGAGGAGGTTAGTGAGTGCTTATGAGCAGGAGTAACATTTGCCTTGTTGAGAATGCCATTGCTGCTCAGGCCCTATCTTATAGTATGCTTGCCAGGACAGGGTAGGTGCGTTATTAGAATGAGTAGTATGTCTTAAAGTGAGCTATGGTCAAATGTAGAGTAAATGGACATTAGTGCATTGCATAATGTGTGGTCCCCTTTACGTGGAGCTCTGCATGTCACTGCTCAGCTTGTGACACAGGGTTCATGTCCATATGTCAGTCCCAGAGGCTAAGAGGGATGCCAGAGGCTATCCCTAACTATGTTTATAAATACCAACGTGTTCCTGTCAGGTAGGCATGGGGCATGTGAGGTAGAAGCTCGACACGTGTTAAGAGTGTGGTGTGGTTCTAAGTCTGGATATGGAGCCCTCAATACACCTACATCACGGTGCAAAGTATGCTCTGTGAGGCCCCCTGCATAGACACAGGCTAACTATCCTGGCTGGGACGCTTGTAAAGGGTTGTTTACACTGGTTAGTCGGGCACTGTGCTAAGCACTCAGTGCGCGGAAAGATTTTCACCGTATATCGAAACTTAACATATTAACTCTGTAAAACAAAATAGCTGAGTCATTACGTATGAGTTGAACAAAAGATAATAAACTTTAGCAATAATAAAACATGTACAATTTAAAGTCATAAATGCTGGAGTAGGTACATGGTTGGCATGGCTATTATAGGCGGAGAGCACGCCTTATGTACTTAGGGCAGACAATATCTGGATAAGCTCAATAATATATTTGTTATCTGAATATTACATCAGTATACTAATAGGGGAGAAATAGTCCGTGGAGGGACAGCTCTCCAGATCAGAAGGGTCGGGCTATGTTATCAGGCCCTGTGGGTAGACTAGTTGAAAGCAGACCATAGCATTACAGGTTAAATGATGTCATTTGGCGAGCATAATAAGTAAGCCATTATGGCCTGTCACATGCTGTCAAGTTAGCGTTAGGAGTTAAAGTTCTGCGCGGAGACAACTGACTAAGCCGCCAGTGTGTTTCAGGGAGATTCAGACAACTCGGGAAGGATGGTTGCCATGTAGACTGGCCGTGTTGGTGAGGGCGGGTCGCTGCAGTCCAGGGTTGCAAATAATGTGTGGGATACATTCCAAGTCAAATGTCTCGGCAGGGACCATTAGGGTAACTTATATGCAGTGTCCATAAGGTGTATAGTTCCTGGGGTGCCGTCTTCAGGTGGTTACCGCTGCGTAGGATTCAGGGGTTGAACCTCTCGGGACAAAGTGGTTGATTTTCGCCGGGTCCCAGGCCTGTGCTGGGGTGGTTGGGTGGGGAGGTTGTTCCTGGCTGAGCAAGGTCTGTTGTATGCCCAGTGTCCGCAGGAGGTCAGGGGCTTCCTCTATGCCGTGCACCAAATGAGATGCCGTGCCTTTCTGTACACTGAGAGCTCTGGGGTTCCGCCAGCGGTATGAAACACTGTGTAGTTGGAGCAGTGTGGTGAGCGGCTAAAGTGTCCTGCGCCAGGCCAGGCCAGGTCAGCGAAAAAGGTCAGACCCCTGTTTTCAAATTGCAAAGGGGTCTTACCTCTGAGGGCCGAGAGAATCATCGCTTTTTCTTTAACGCTTCGGAAAGTGATTATAGTGTCTCTCGTGGCCGTTGGTGGTGCCTTGGGAGGTTTCTGGGTTCGAAATAAGTTAGCTGGGGTGATGGTCCTAGCCTGTTCGTTTGGCAATATGGCGGCTATCATACGCTGTACCACCTGCGGTAGGTCGGTCTCGGGAATCTCGTCTGGGAGCCCTCTGACCTTTAGATTCTGCCTTCTCCTGCTGTCTTCTTGCACAGCATAGCGGCGTTCATGTATCTGGTTCTGTTTTTGCAGGTCCAGTACTGCCTGTTGCAGGGTCGTTAGGTCCTGCTGATGTCCCTTAGACGTTGTCTCTAATGTGGTAATGCGGCCTGTCAGTCCCTGCAAGTCTCCCCTGAGGGCTGTTACATCTGCCAGAATATTCTTCTGAAGATCCGCCAGTAGTGTCTTCATGACCCCTGTGGTTACCAGCTCCCCATCGGAACCCGCTGGTTTGGCTCTTCTTGTAATGACCGGGGCTGTCATGTAATCATCCTCATCTTCTCCAGACAAATCGTCTGAGAAATCTGAACAGCCGCCGTGGAGGGCCGCCATGTTAGGCTCCAGCGTGCCTCGTGTTTGCCTCCACATATCGCCGATCGTCCGCTCAGAGGTATGTTTGATTGGTCCCAGTTTTTTATTTTTCTTCCCCATTGCGCTGTGCTGTAGGGGGATCTCCTCCGTTGTTTGGGGGTCCGTGGGTAATTTTTGGGGGAAATTTAGTCTATTTGTCGTCGTTTGAGGAGAGGAGCTCAAGGTTTCTGCGACCGTTGTCCTCGGCAGTTGAAACAACTTTTCCATCACTATTGTGGCCAGAAAGAGTCCCTGTCGGTTTTAAAATTCGCCTGCCCATTAAAGTCTATGGCGGTTCGCCCGGTTCGCGAACATTTGCGGAAGTTCGCGTTCGCCGTTCGCAAACCGAAAATGTTATGTTCGCGACATAACTATATATGTGTGTTTTACTATATTTTGGTTTACATATGTATGTAAACTTTTATTTTGGTTCCTGGCTTTTATGAGACATCTATTGAAAGGGGGAGTGTAGCCTTATATCTACACAATACGCTACTATTGAGCCACAGGGGCTCTGTGTTTGTAAGTACTAAGTTGGCATTTTTTTTAAACTTTGCTCCTTACTGTACGGCTCTATAGTATGCTTATGTACTCTTTCTCAGGACAGGACATATATTCTCCATAAGGCCGGGTCGCCTAAACGGACCCAGAGGCTACCCACACTGGAGTTAGGTCTTATAGCTCCCTGTTTATGAGTGTTTTATTTATAAACCTTGCTTCTATGTAATTTTACCTACTTAAGATCTGCACTATGTGGTACCATTTGTATTTCTAGGTTCTTGAAGTAATAATATACTTAAAAGCACCAAGGTTATTGTTTTAAGGTAATTATTAATTTTTTTATAGCGCTACACCTTTGTATCTTTTATCTGTTGGTGTTTTTTGGAAAAGTTGCACTTTTTGGAGTTTAGCTGCTACTGTTATATATATTTTGATATGTTATCCCTAATTTGAAAGTTTTATATAAGCACTAGTACCTTCTGTTTTTTCTTTATCTATTTCAATCAGATGATATCAGAAAGATGATTGGCTCAGCATGGCGTTTTGCCACGCATGCGCACTAACCTCCCAGTGTTTTCCTATGGATATGGGTATGATAATCCCAGCCAAGAAGACAGGGACAGCTGAGGTGAAAACAGTTCCGTGGGGAATAAAAGATAAGTAAAATATATGTTAACCCTTGTTGGGGGTGGGGGGTCCCTGTCTATAGTGTTAGGAATACACAACTTTATTCCTATAGTGTTCCTTTAATATGTATCTGTTATCTCAGTCAAGATTTTGCTTTATCCGTGTATGTTTTAATCTATTATTATTTTTCTTTATATGCTCATATTCTTAGTAGAATTAATTTGCTCTCTGGTTAAATAGAGGACACAACTGTATGTATTGTATATAGATTGTATAACTGCTCTGCAATGGTAGTGTTGGGGTTATGCTAATTGGAAGTTAGTATACCTTACTTATTTTTCTTTGTAATTACTTTTTGTCATTTTGTATCATCTGTGTGTTCTATTTTTTTTTGTCAAAACAAATCTTTCAATAATACATAAACATGGGGAAAAAAATATTTTTTAATTAAAAAAAAAAAAAGGGCTACAGGGACTTGGTCTTTGAACTATAAACACTTCAGGAAGATAAAGGGATTAATAGACTTGCACAAAAGTGTCTTTCGAACAATTCATCCAATTCAAATGCCTTTTTGATTGTCCAGATTTTAACTGTGAAGTCTTATTCAATGATTAAAACATAATGACAGATGATGACCGAGAAAAACCATCCAATACAAAGTCTAGTGGTAAGTGCTTAGAGTGCCCCTTTGACAATTACTATAAAACTTGGGGAAGCTCAGTTACCTTGGTCAGAATTCTCTACTCCCCTTCAATACATTATAGGCAGCCCCTACGGTGATCTTTTACTGCGCAGCCTTCTTTATCGAGTTTAGAAATGAGTCTGCGTAAATAAGGTACATTGGTCTGGTATGTATGAATAATGTATTTTCCTAAAATATTTCAGAATTTCCTCTCCGATGACTTCTAGCCACACACTCTATAGTAAAAGTGTTGCTCTCTCTTCACTCTAAGCATTGGTAGGTCTGTTGATACATTTCTGTCTTTTTTTTTATACCATATCTCTCGTCTTGCTGGTTAAAGAATAATAGCAGTCGTAGTTCAATAATATCTGACTATATCTAATTGTGGTCTGCTTCCTTATTTTCTTAAAGAGACACTATAGTCGCCAAAACAACTCCTGTTAAATGAAGCAGTTTTTGTGTATGAATCATACATGCTCATTTCACTGCTATTTAGGAATTAAATTACGTACTTTTGTTTCTGTTGATACAGCCCTAGCCACACCTCCCATGGCTGTGACTGACACAGCCTGAATGGAAAAAAAAAATATTTCATTTTCAATCAGATATTAACTTACTTTAAAAGCACTGTAAACTGAACTTTAATTAAATACAGGAGGCTCCTGCAGGGTCTAGCAGGCTATCAGCAGAGCAAGCGATATGAAATTCTAAATTAAACAGAATTTGCAATAAAGGAAGTGTAAACATTAGATCTTCCTTTACAGGAAGTGTTTGGAAAGTCCGGCACAGGGAGGAGTGACTAGGGCTGTATAAACAAAGTGATTTAACTAACAATTGGCTGAGAATTGAGCATCGAGACTGCAGGGGCATGAATTATACACCATAACTGTTTAATTAAGCTAAAGTTGTTTTGATGACTATTGAGCCCCTTTAATGACATGTTAAGTGAATTATGCCCATACTCAACGTTTGCCAGAAATTTTCCATTAACGTCCACAAGGTGGCAGACAAAGTCCTGCACTAAATAAAGATACTGTCTTGTGTATTATAGGAGGAGAAAGGGATGACCACCTACTTTACCCTCACTATGTATTGACACATATCATTTTTAACACTGAATCTTTCCTGTGGATACACATTTGCAATGTTTGTATGTATGTAACCAATGCAGCAAATATAACTGTCATTTTTATAAAATGCTACCTAGTTATATGATTGCAGATTGTGATATGAAAACTTCTGCATTTTTTTATCTGCCATTTGTGTCAATGTTATTTATTAAAGGGATATTGCATGGCTGACATGACTTAACTTTAATGTTTGCAAAACAGCTGCATAGATTTTAATATCGGCAGCAAACAGACTGCATGAGCCTCAGGCATGCAAAAATGCTGCACGTTTGTTCTGCTCCAATTCGGCCTTCACTCACTCCTGTAAACAATAAAGTAGGCTACATAAGGAGTAAAAGCGGTGAGAATACGATTATTAATTTCAGGGTGGTGCTTGACCGCCATGCTCAGAGGATGCAGCAAAGAGCCTAAGCTCCTGACTAAACTTTTAAATGAATCGTTATCGGGGGAATACCTACGCTACTCATCAATACCCTGTTCCTGATCCTGCCACCTTGCACCTCTTAGATGGCGTTGTTGCGCATATTGGGTCCAATGCTGCTGGTGTATCCCTACGGCATCCTACAGCTGACTGCGGCCTGGTGCATCTCTCCAGTGGGAAAAGTGTCCAGTCTCACTAACTGGGACTGTACGGGCTACATTAACGCCTTCGAGCCCCGTACTCCTTCCCCCCCCCACCTCACCGGGCCACTGGGGGTTATCCCATTCCCCACCAAGTGGAGCAAACTTGCCTCCCTGTGGCTCCTGAGTGCAAATGGTGCGGATGACTCCCATGAGGCCTGATTAAAATGGCCAACAGCGTTGTGGCTGCAAAATCTGCATCACTGAATCTGGCGCAAAGAGCAGTTCAATTAAATGTTTGAGACCATCTGTCAGCAGTTCTGGCAGGACTGCTGACAGAAGCAATCCAAGCTGTCAGCTATTGGGGTAAAGCCAGTTCGCAGACCTCCTGTGTGGAGACCTCCTTCCAGACGGGGACTCCCAACAGCTTCACCACGCCGCGGGTAGCCCAACTTCTCCTGAAGATCAAAGCTGCCCAAATCCTCAAGGATTTGCCTGTTTAACTGAAGTGAAGCCCATGGTTGCTGGAGCTAGATAGCTGCGCAAGATAAGGAACCCTCAAAGGTTCTGATCGTCATGTCCACCTGCATGGACTCTGCCTGTCTGCTAGGGGCATTGGATGAGAGGGAGCTAGTTTTGGGGTTACATGTTCCTCCTGTGCATCTCCATTTTTGCCTCACAGTTCTTAGCCTATCTTTTTGCTTTACTCTCTCCCTCCTCCCTCAAACAATTCTGTCGCCTACTCAATCTATCTCAAAGATCTCCTTGAGCCCAGTTGCAAAGTTTCTGGTGGTTTACCTATAATACACATTGCTCTTGTGCTGACAGTTTTCCTCAGTCCTGAGTATTTCCTACTACATTCTGTTCTGTCGTCTCATACTTGCTTCCTTCATGTTTATTATATAGAAAAGTGCAGTAAATTTGACATTTATTGTGCTAGCTGATCTTGACATTATTGAACATGTATCTGTTTAAATGTCCATATACACTTGATTGTCTCACTTTGCACTACAAAAATAAGAAATTATTAAAGGTACACTATAGTCACCAGAACAACTACAGCTCTGGTGAGTATAGTCAGTACCTGCAGCCTTTTTGTTGTAAACACTGTCTTTTCAGTGAAAAGGCAGTGTTTACATTACAGCCTAGGGACACCTCCAGTGGCCACTCCTCAGATGGCTACTAGAGGTGTTTCCTGGGGACTGACATTCAGTGTCTCCACCCTCTGCATGGAGACACTGAACCTTCCTCATAGAGATGAATTGATTCAATGCATCTCTATGAGGAGATGCTGATTGGCCAGGGTTGTCAGGATCAAGGTAGGAATCCAACACGCAGTGTACTAAAACTATAAAGACGTGTACCGGATCTTAGAGTGGCCGGACTAACGTCAAACAAACAAAGAATGGTCAGGGACAAGCCCAGGTTGAGGGAACGAGAACACAGGTAAGCAAAAGCCGTACAAGGGTAGGAGAGGGAAGCAAAGTCAAGATACAAGCCATGTCAATAACCGAAGCACACAATGAATATAAACGCACTGAGGGAACAGACAAGCTGAAACCACGACAGGGCAATGACTCACTGTAAGTGAGTACCTTTTATACCCTGTCTCTTTAATTGATATCCACGCCCCCAAAACGTCCTGGTTTGAGATTTCCCGCAGGTCGTGACGTCATTGACGTCATGACGTCGGCGGAATTGCGTCATAAAAGGGGGCGGGGCTATCACGGCCAGCGTCCAAAGTGCCGAAATTGCTGGAGAAGAAGGAGGTGTGAGTGGCAGGTACCATAACAAGGGTGGCCTTTAACTCTGCAACCAAACCCACCTCCTTGGCAATCTCAGCCAATCCAATGCTTTCCCATAAGAAAGCATTGTTTGGCTCAGGACATCACTTGATGTCAGATGATGTGAGCCAAGCAGGAGGGGGGGGGGGAGGGGGGGGCAGATAGTGGTTTTTACCCCATTCGATCACGAATACATGTTTGTGTTCCTGACCCTATAGTGTTCCTTTAATTTCAGCACATCTACACTAATAACATCTTTCATTCTGATGAGCATTAATAATTTGTACTGCTTAACAGAATGAGCATCTCATACTGGTTTGTGTTTTAATTCTTCTCCCATAAAACACTGTTTAGCAGCTTAACACCCAGCCACAGTTATACTTATCAGATTGCATGAGTGAAACTGCTGGACAAACTGATAACAGTTATATAGGCTGCAATCAGTTTAGTGATAGGCTCGGTTACTTACATGTGTGTGAATGGGGCTGTACACCAAATTTACCCAGGTTGCCAAGATTGCACGCATGTGCCTGTAGCTTAGGTTTTCTTTAAAGGAACACTTTACTGCTCGAATAAATAATAAAAATATCACTGTTTAGTACATATACCTAAAAAAAACACACAAACATTTAACTATGCATTTTTTCATTGACTGCGTATCTAAATCAGCTTGCATAAACTGCAGATCTCTTCCCTTTTTTCCTTAGTCAGGATTTTTGTGGCTGTCCGATCAAAGACTTTCCAGTGTAGCTCATTAAAAAATCTTTGCAAAGCATTGCTGCTATGCTTTCCTATGGGGACTTTACTGATTCTGGATGTCCTCATGCAATGTAAATAGGTTCACATGTGTTCTCATTGGTTCATGTCATCTCTGCGACTCCAAACAGCATTTGGTCGCCTATATAACGCAGTCCCTTTAAGGGTGTGACGTCATGATTTTATTTAAGGATGCCCCCTTAGAGTGGGGAGCGTCCTAACTTCTTTGTAGGGGCCTGCAGTTTGGCACACAAACCAGCAGAGGAAGCCATTTGCGGGACCGAAAGGAGGTAAATTATTTCTATCCAGGCTGCATGGCCACGTGGAGCATTCGGGCCTGAGGAGGGGAACGACTCGGGCACCAGGTGCAGGTAAGTCTACAACAAACCTATAATGCACCTCAGTGCTGCAGTATCACTGGATAAGATGTATCTTCTCATTGTTTCTATATTGATTAAATATGAATTAGTTCCCTTATTTGTTTTGATGCCTCAGTTGCACTCATATTGTTCTTTCAAGACCATTTTAACACTTTACTTATTACCAATTAAGGTCTGATGAATGGTCTGTGTAAACATAAGGGCATTTGATGTTTGCTTCCGTCTTGAACCTCAGTGTTTGTTTCATTGAAAGGTGAGAACTACAGCACTTTTATCATGCTCAGTTGACTCTGCGTGCTTAAAATAGTGTGATGCCAACTGGGAGACTCGTGAATGACAATCATAGTTACATAGTAATCTAGAATGAAAAAAGACTCAGGGCCATCGAGTTCAAACTTAAACTTGAGTTTCCATTCACTTGCTGGTCATTTAAAGTGTCTCTGTCGTAAGAAATAGTCTATGCATCATCATATAGACTGGTAAAACTGTCTAAACGTCAATCTGTTTAGCAGGTTTTTACAAAATTTAACCATCAAAAAGATTTTTGGGCACAGATCATTATAGGAGCCTTCAAAGAGCATTTTCTGTTTTCTGCACAAATCACTTAATTTAATTGGTTGCTGAAATCACGTCCCCCTACGGGCTCGTATTTTATCAGTAACTGTGACCGTGCAGAAAGGGACAAACCAGACGTCTGTAAAGTATCCTGCAGGCGTCTACAGGTTTTCTCGCACGTACACAATACGTTGTCATAGGATTCTATTTGGTATCATGCAAGAAGATGCATGGTCTCATCAGCCACTGCTTGCAACAGCTGTTGTGAAATGGCAGGGTTGGGAGACAGATTTTCTGACTGCTTTGGAATATCTAAGAATTTCAAAGAATATTCATAGAATGCATGAGCATGCAAGCTTACTCATCCCTCCTATCTTACACTTGTCTTAAAGTGATACTAAAGGCATTAAAACAACTTTAGCTTAATGAAGCAGTTTCCTATAGAATGTAAGCTCGATTGAGCAGGGTCCTCTTCAACCTATTGTTCCCATAAGTTCTTTGTAATTGTCCTATTTATAGTTAAATCCCCCTCTCATAATATTGTAAAGCGCTACGGAATCTGTTGGCGCTATATAAATGGCAATAATAGTAATAATAATAATAATAATAATAATAATGGTGTATAGATCATGCCCCTGCAGTCTCACTGCTCAATTCTCTCCCATTTAGGAGTAAAATCACTTTTGTTTCTGTCCATGAAGCCCTAGCCATACCTCCCATGGCTGTGACTCACATGCTGCATGAAAAGAACGATTATTTCTTTATCAATCAGATGTTAACTTGCTTTAGAAGTTCTTATGTTCTGCTCTGTAAATTGAACTTTAATCACACACAGGTGGCTCCTTGCAGCGTTTAGGCGGCTATTAACAGAGCAGAAATTCTAGATTAAACAGACTGTGCAATACATGAACCTAAAATATCTAGGTCATTTTTCAGGAAGTATTTAGGAAGGCTGTGGAAGTCACATGCAGGGATGTGTGACTAGGGTTCATGTGATTTAACTCCAAATGGCAGATAAATGATCAGTAAAACTGCTGATCTATACACCAAAACTTCTTCATTAAGATAAAGTTGTTTAGGTGACTATAGTTTCCCTTTAAGAAAAATAGCACAACTATAGGGTAGGGGACCCAAATGTGTATTCCTGACCCTATAGTGTTAAAACTACCATTTAGGTGGTTCCCCCCCCTCCCTTAGCCCTTTTAGAAAGGGTTACAATGTACCTTATTTTCAGTCTGCTGGCGCTGGCCCACCCCCAAACCACCTCTTTGGCTGATATCATCAGAATTGATCATCTCAGCCAATCCAGTGCTTTGATTGGAAAGCATAGGATTGGCTGAGATCGTCAAGGAGGTGGGGCCAGGCCTGGCTTGTCAACATCTCCTCACAGAGATGCATTGAATCAATGCATCTCTATGGGGAAAGTTCAGTGTCTCTATGCAGTGACTGGAAATGCTGAATGCTCTGGTGACTATAGCGTCCCTATAACTATAAGTTTGTAACTTCAGCTTAGAAGGTTTGACAGTTGCCCTTTAAGTTTAACTGAGCCATCTTGAATTAAGAGCACGTCTATAAGGAAAGCTCCTAGTACCATAACCAGTACAGCTTATTGTAGCAATTATGTCACAAGGAGTCTTTTGGAGTATTTTTTGAGTGATTTGACAAAATACTAGGCCTTTCTTGAACCCAAATCCCACCCTTCTGTAGCTGCAAAGATTCATTTTTCATCCTATTTTTTATTTCAATGGCGGTGATAGGCAGTTGGGTCTGAGTGTTGTTTGTGCTTTTATTTAAACTTCTTATCACAGTGACAAGAGTGGGCAGGGCTTTGGGTGCCGGAAAAGCCCTTATTTTTGTGACATTACTCCAAAAAGCTGGACAAACAAAATAGAGGGACTGCACCCAAAAACTACTTGAACACTTCTAAGCTGTAGTGATGTTGGTGCTTAGATTGTTCATTTAAGAAATGCTTAAGTGACATAAATTGTCAATTAATTTATTTCAGTCAAATTACTCAGCAAAGCTGGCAATACGTCTTATCCATAAGTTTAAGAATAACAGAAGAAAAATTACTGATATCATTCTGTTCGGCAGCCCAACAACCAAATTCAGTTTCTCTTTTTTCCGGTAAAAGTCAGATAAAACAAGAGGGTAGGTGTAGCGCTTTGACTGTCTTTTTAAGAACTTATGTAACAAAAACAAAAACAAAAAAATAGAGGGACTAATAGAGTAGTAAGTTTTATTAATAAAAGATAATACTTACTGAAGCGGGTCGTCACCACTAAGTGCCATGCCCACTGAATATTCACATGTTGCGCTTTGTATTTTGTGTTCCCAATGTTTATTCCCACAATTTTCCCTTGTGTTTCCCCATGTATCTATCTGTAACTGTGTTGTATTTGTGTGTTTTGCCTGCTCGTCGTTCGGGAGAGCTCAGACGAATAGGGTCTGTTCGGCTCTCGAACAGGGACCACCCCGGCACCTCATTTAGAATGTCTACTTAGGGGGGGCGGGGCCTGGCCCCGGAGCTGAGCAGACGCAGGCAACATCAGCTCCTGCCACAAATGAGAAATTAAACCACATTTACCTGCACAGCCACCTAAAATAGACACCCACGAGCTGACATTAGTTAGGGGAGCCTGAGACCATCATAATGATGCCACATACGTGGATATCCCGCTCGGTACCGCTTGGCCATCACATGCGGCCTACACGCACGGGCGGCCCGGGGGAGACGGCCGCTCTCCCGCCGCCACCACACTCGGCTGATAATGTGCAGAGCCCACGTTCCCCCCCCTATGGACCGGCGGGGGTTATCCCGGTCCACACTGACCTGGCTTACAAGATGCCACACACATCGACGACACCAAGCGGCCTACTCCCTGCTTGCAATATGGTGGCGGAGGACCATGCGCCCAAGCTAGCGCCCTACCAGCCACTGCAAGAGCGGCTAGACGCCTTATTTCAGCGCTTCTGGGAGACGCTGGAACGGCGAGCAACCCAACCACCACCTCCCTGTGAAGGAGATGTGGAGGGGAGCGGAGGAGAGGGGCGGAATAGACCCTCCCCGGGTGCAGCCATACAGCGTATACCCAATGGCATGAGCCCATCTGGGCCAAAGATCGTGAGGATAACCCCTCCGAGGCACAGGCCACAATGCCGGAGAGCCACACGCCGCTGGCGGTGGAAGAACACCAGGCTCCTCCGTAGCGCTCGCAGAGGAAAAGACACGGCCTCCCAGAGCACTTGAATCTGTGGTCCAAAGGTGCTGACCGCCAACAAGGCCTGGAGCGGGGGAGGGACCCCCCGCCACACGTGCACCCATTCCGCTTACCGGTACCCCCAGGTGCCGCCTACCAGGAAGCACAGCAGAGGTATCGGCTGACTCCAATGACCCAACGATCAGCCACACTCCCCGTTCCCACACTCCACCATTTGCCACAACTGCACTGATGACCCAATAATGGAGGGACATGACACCTTGAACCTACTGCCAGCGGCCATTTCAGGCATTTGAACTTGGATTTACCCTCACATGTGGGACATTGGACTGCCAAAATGATGGACCTAAAAGCACTGAGTAAGATATCCTCTTGTCCCCCACCTAGGTTCACGTTAGTGGCATTCGGCAAGTCTCACTATACCTAGTTTTACCGCTGCACAGGGTTGCTCTGCAGGGAAGGGAGAGAACCAGCCACTATATCAACCTACACAGTTAGCTTGCCCAACGCCAGCTCGGTGTATATGCACCTGTACGTTTAGATTCAACCTGTTATCAGTTTAATGTGTTTGTTTTTGCTACTAGCTAAATCGTTGTATCTCATTTCAGCCTGTTCATAAAACGCTAGCGTTAATCGACATACAAAAAAAAAAAATGAGGCATTCATTTTCTGGAAATGTAATCAAACAATGCTTTTGCTGTCTTAACCCTAAACCTGTAAATCATCATGCATTTCCCTTTCTTTATTCTGTACCCATCACACATGCCTTAATAAAAGAAAGATTGACAACAAAAAAAAGAATGTCTACTTAGAATGTTCACACCTCGTAACGAGGTGTGAAATCCGCAGACAGCAAGGGAAACAAGCGTCGCGTGCTTGTCCTGGGTGGCCGCCAGTTTGTATAACCGAATTCCCACTAACGGGCAGCATTCGTATCCCGAACCGGCACACCCACCCTGTCTCCGGTCCCCGTGTTGGGGATCTCCCTACCCGCTCCCAACGGAGCTATAATCACTGTTTACCACCCTCACATGCGAGCTACGAGGCTAGGCTTGTAGCTGCCCAGGCGAGAGCTCTCTCCATTGGATACCTGTGTGGGAATATCCACCGGAGAGAGGGATGCACGCCAGCAGGGAATCTCTGAAGCTGTGAGTCGATCTCACAGCTGCAGAGTCCCGCTGGCCGCATGGAAGTCCGTACGGACCAATGGGAGAGGGCGTGCCCATTCAAACTGGGTTTTCCCCATTCTCCTGATTGGTCAGCATGAACACTGGGCGCTGATTGGTCGCTGTGAGGCGCAGGTGACCAATCAGAGAAGGAGTGCTCTTTCAAAGAGGGTTTCACGCCCTTTCTCTGGATTGGGCGGAGAAAGTCCTCACCTCCCCCGAGCGTTGATTGGCGCGATTTGGTTCACGCCCTTTCAGCTGATTGGTTGTTGCTTGGTATAGGTGCGAAGTTTGAATTCACTCCATGGAACTCATTTCGGGCATATACCGAACCTCGAGCCCCAGACTTTAGACGTTGATATCTCGGGCTCTGTACATCCGATAGCCCTGCCATTTGCAGGGATTCCAGATGGGACCCGGGGCTATCTAGTAATATAGGTTTTATCCATGTGATCCCTTCCCTTCCCGGGGCACCAAAACCCAAAGTTAACCCCCCGTATGTAATGTGTTTGAATGTATGTCCCTGTTCACTGTTGGTATCTCCCAGAGCGGGAGATATCAACCCCCTCCAGCCTTGGATTGTGTTGTATTGATTGGAGACCCCCTGTGGGGGTCTGTGCGTAAAACAAGCCTGTTTTCCAATAATGATTTTCAGTCAGTGTTTTAACCTCCAGAACTGTGTATCGTCTGGTTACTGGAGGGAAGGAAGATTTAACCCCTATGTCTGCTGTTCCAGCTTGCAGGGAGATGCAACAGGGAAAGTCCTTGTAAGGACTAAGAGAGCTAGTTCCCCATCTGTTTCCCCTGGTACAGCTAGGAAGCAAACCCTCTGGCTGAGGTACCCTGCCAGGGTACAGGAAATTCCGCTACACTTACATTTACACTTTTCTGGAGCTGGAATCCAGCTCCCACTAGAGATCCTGAGTGGTATGATCCCTGCCTTTGAATATAGTGTATCCGTTAGGCTGCAGGTAGTTAGTTCTTGTGAGGTGTGGAAGAGAGTATCATATACATAAAAGGAGAACAGGATAAAATAATATGGTGTAGTAATTTGAACCTATATTCCAAAAATAAGTAGAGAGATGTGCACTCACATATTCTGGAACCTAGCAATGGCTCCTAGGTTATAGTGTGGAAAGGTATAACCCTGACTATGGGATATGTAAGTGGTGCAGGTCCTGGTTATAAAAATAGAATAAAACAATATAGTGCACACCGCAAAGTGAGGATATAAAAAAAAAACTCACTTACATGGAAAAGAGCAAATATGGTTTGCTCAGTCGTAGGTGCGCAGGTGGAATTTATCCCCACCAAGAATATAAAAATCAGGAAGCATCCATAATAAAGTATAGGAAGGTCCAGAATAAAAAAGTACTTTATTGGTAATAAAAAACAAAAATTATAATAAAAAGGTAATGAAAAAAGAATAAAACCAATATCTGTAATACACTGACTTTGATAAAGCCTATCACATGGTGAAGCGTGTTAGTGTATGAGAGGTATTGCTTTTTTCTTTTTTATTACCTGTTTATTATATTTTCCATTGTTTAATTATCAATAAAGAACTTTTTTATTCTGGAGCTTCCTATACTGCTGCATGCCTCCATAGGCATAGCACTTAAGACGGAATTGGACTTCAGCTCTAGAAAAGTGTAAGTGTACAAAATTATATTTTATTTGTCATCACCAAAAAGACTTACTACACTATTAGTCCCTATATATTTTCTTTTTTGTCGTTACATAAGCTCTTATGGACACTCAAGGCGCCACATATACCTTCCTTTTTTACCCTTAAGTTTCATTGAAATCTATATATTTTTATTAATTTTTTTGCTAAATAGCAAAAGGACATGTTCTAGATATAATCTTCTCTAGTCATTTAGTATGTCAGGTTCAATAAGTTTTCATAATTACTTCTTTAAATCTGCATTACATGGAGTTTATTATTAACATTTCCCCCTCCTTTTTAAACAATGTAGTTCCTACCTATACATTAACTCTATCTATTTAAAGCTACACCGTCAATTTATATATTTTTATAATTTGTACTGACACTCTCTCTAATTATTATTACTACATAGCACCAACATATTCCGTAGAGCCTAACCATTATAAAATGGGGATATTTGACAAGTAATTTGTATTATTATCATCATCATTATTTATAAAGCGCCAACAAAATTCTATTACTATAGCTCCCTATAGTGCCCCCCTCTACAACCACCCCACCTCTTTTGTCACTTACCTAATTCCAGCGTGTCAGGATTACAGAATGATCAAGCACGTAGAAACGCATACCGGACCTTAGAATGGCCGGACTAAGGTACCAAAGAATAGTCAGGAATAGCCGAGGTCAAGGGATACAGAGACACAATGATAAGGAAAAGCCAGGAGTCAGGGATGCCAGAAAACAGGGAAGTCAAAATCAATGCCAAAGTCAAATAACCAGAATCAATAACGCGCTCTCGGACAACCACAAGGGAAACCACAACAGGGCACTGAGCAGGATGAGAACTGGGCCTAAATACCCCTCCTCTAGATCTTATAGGCTGTAACCGGCCTTTGACCCCAAAGGCAGTTACCAGGTTCCCATTTGCATAATTGCTGCTCAGCATTAACCCTTCTGTGGATTTGGTTGCTGCTTGGCACAACTTTTCCTGTGTGGACAGTAAATGCCATTAACCACATTTTTATAAGCGGATGAATACGTGACACAGCGTCAATGTCCCTCTGCGCTGGTACAGGCTCTGCCTTTGCTCCTACCCTGCCGACTTCATGCGGCTGGGGAGACCTAATGCTCGATAGGAGACCGCTATTAGACAGGGGTGAGGAAAGGAGACTACTAAGGGACTGGAATGGTGACTTCTTAAGAAAAAGGGAGGAGTGGAAGAGATTACAAAGAAACAGGGGAAGGGGGAAAAGAGACACACAAAGGGGCTGGTGGGAAAGAAAGACATACAGATTGACTGGGGATCAAAGAGATACACAGAAGGCCCTCAGGGGAGAAAAATGCATCTTTGCCTGTGTAACCAAAAATCCTTGCACCGGCCCTGTTTACATGTATCAACAAATGTCATTTAACACAATGGACACATTGGGCCTGGACTTGAGAAATACACGGATTTCTCTCAGTTTGAACATTTCTATTCAGATCCAAATAGGTTTAGCATACCTCAACCAAAATAAACTAGTATTCACTGGCCTTTAAGATGAGGTTCTTCATTAATGATCATGGTAAAGGTCAAAAAGTTATTTACGAAAGTGAGAATTCAAGGTGAGTTAAAAGTGAATTTAAAATTTAAGGGCAGAGTAGCCAAACTGACAGCATAGATGACTTAGAGAATTTTTCCATTTCAGTTATTTTGACTTTAATTTGAAATTCACATTGAATTATCACTTTACTGAATAACCCTTGCAGTGTATCCATCTCACCTATTTATATAGGAGGTGAACCATTGGAGTAAATACAAAATGACTGGTTCTTCATCAGGGCATTGTAAGGGACAATCTGAGCAATCAGTACCACCGCTCATTATAGTGCTTATGGTGCATAATGGAAATAAATGTTCTGCATTATCCTAGGATCCGAACAACCAGGTTTTTAGTACTGAGAGAGCCCCAGATTTGGTCAAATTGCTTGAGAAATGTACACAGAAAGCCAGCCATGGCATTCAAAGACTAAATGTACTATAAGCACTATAATGAGCGGCAGTGGTTATGGTGTTAATAGTATCCCTTTAAATATTTACATGTAGAGTAATGGGTCCATTGAGGCCTTCCAAGAGTCCCTATTTAGGAAGGACAACCCCTATTTTGGGTCCAAATCCCTCTGTCCCTCTTTTTTACCTTAATGTCCCTCTTTTCTAAGAGCTCCATATTGTTGGTGTGTCTGAGTGTATAACAGAGCTCCACCACAATAATACGCAAAGTAATGTGCCTTTAAACTACAATAATGTGGTTAGAAATCAGTCTGTGCAAATACTATACATTGTTCTTGTTCTATATTACATTTTAGTTCTATGAATTGTTATACATCACCTAAAATTTCTCAGAACAGCCCTGTACTTGGTCACACCCCTAAAATTATAGTGTTGCTCTTTATATCCATTTCACATGTTGGGTGGTATGTTTTGCTACATTATATTGATCAGCTTCTGTTTGTAGGTTCACTGTATCTGTAGTTCTACTAGCATATAGGACAATAAACATTTTCGGGCATATTCTGTGGAGCATAATAGCCTGTGATACGTCTGTGCTCGTGTCTCAAATGAGGTCATTTAAATCATTAATAATCTAAATGCTTTAAGCCTTACATAACACGTCTCCCATATGGCTGTGGCATACATACCCAGAACTTTCTGAACATATACCCTTGGGAACATGCCAGCGTTTCCTTGACAACCCATCTAACCAATCAGTTTAGCAATTATCCTCCTTATGAGCTGACTTTTCTGACAGGGGAGGAGTGAACTTAGTGACATTGTGCATGTCAGACGTTCTATGGCAACAGCTTCAGCTTCCCATAATGCAAAGCTTCCCATAATATTAAAGACTACATTGCAGCCTCATACCCCATATGGATTGTTTGATGGGATTTATGTTAGTTTTATACGTGTTTTAAATCTGTGCATTATAAATGCAAATATTAAAATTTAAATGTAAATTTAACCCCTTAAGGACCAAACTTCTGGAATAAAAGGGAATCATGACACGTCACACATGTCATGTGTCCTTAAGGGGTTAAAGTGTATTATTTTAAAGCTACCAATTAAAGAAACATTTACTTTACGTTACTAAACCGTGTATTGTTCTGAACGATCACTACAAATATAAAAACATATTGTAATTTTGCTTTTTCCTGCTCTTTGAGATTGTCCTAAGGTTTTGAAATCCCTGGTCGATTCCTGAAAATCCATAATTTATTCGTAAATAACCCGTTTTTTGTTTTGTTTGTTTTTTTTAAGTAGCTTTTCTTCTCAAGCTAACTGCAACTAAAATATATATAGTTTGTAAAAGCAAACACTGAGGTAAAACTTGCAAGAATTATATAAAAGGTACATCATTATGATGAAGTGAAAGTTATATGTGGAATACGGTATTAAAGAAATAAAGATAGCACTACTAGGTCAAAGCTATAATGTGATGCAATCGCCGAACACGGAACACAAATGGAATGCCTGACTGATTAGTGCTTTGCTCTAAAATTGTTCCAGAAGTTTTTTTCTAAATATAACCCCGTGTGCATGCATTCACCATGCGTGCAGCATTGCAAAGGTTAACTAACTTACATACTTTACCCGTCCTTGATTGGCAAAGTTTGTATGCTAAAATAAAAAATAATAGGGAATGTTTAGTTGGCTATTTGGTTGCGCTAAAAGTGAGGGAATGACAGTATATCTTCACTACCCATTCACTGATAAAAATGGGCAGCTTTCCAGTAATATAGAACTATTGAATTTCTCCGTCTTAAAAGTGAACCTATCGTCCACACAAGATGTCCTTCATTTTCATTATGACATTTAATCAATATATTGTGTTAGGAAAACTGCATGATAAGGAATGCCATATGATCTCTAAAACGTGTTATTAAAATTTTCATACAGGATGAATTCATAAATTTAAAACTAAAATTATATCCCATGATTGTGTTTGCTAAGGATTCCACATTTTAACCCCTTAAGGACACATGACATGTGTGACATGTCATGATTCCCTTTTATTCCAGAAGTTTGGTCCTTAAGGGGTTAAAGGATATCTGTCATAAAATTTTCAATTGTCGTTTTAAATGTTCCTTACATTTACCGAAACTGGATTTTTTATATATATAGATTTTTTTCTAGGAGCACTTCACTTTATCTGGCCGAGCAGCCATATTGGGTCATATTTAAAGGGACACTCCAGACACCCAGACCACTTCTGCCCATTGGAGTGGTCTGGGTGCCAACTTCCATCACCCTTAACCCTGCAAGTGTGATTATTGCAGTTTTTATAAACTGCAATAATTACCTTGCAGGGTTAAGTTCTCACATAGTGGCTGTCTATCTGAAAGCCACTAGAGGGACTTCCGGCTTCTTAGAACACGAAAAGTGTTTTAAATGACACTCAACGTACTCACCCATGCATGAGGACCTCCAGCATCACCGGAATCCCCATAGGAAAGCATTGAATAACATTTTTTGTTACCCCAACGGCAATCCTCAGGCAGAAAAACAAGTGTTACAGTTGGGGTATTAGATAGACGTGCACAATTTTATAATAGATAGATTCAATCAAACATGTAGGTTCGTTTGGGTTCAATATGGCGTACTCATTATGTGTGTGTCTAATACGAAACAACATAGGCTAACATATGCAGGAAATAATATGTGAGAAGACACAACTGGCTATGCTGAAGAGTAAGTTCATTGTAGGTACAAGGCCTTCTGCTCCCTACATTTTGCAGTCATGGTAGTGTGTGACAGTCTAGCTAACATAGCGTGAAGTAACATAAAATTACATGAAATAACGGCACGGAGACGCAGCAAAGAAAGTGCTGGTGGCGTGAGTCAGAGCGTCCCTGTTATCCGATGCCTTCTATGAGGAAACGACTGGGGCCTGCTGGTGGACGCTGCTGCACAAGAACTAGCAAGGGTGTCCCTCCAGCCCCAGGCTGGTGAATAGGCCTGCATCTCCTGGCCACAAACTCAGTGACTTCTGGAGCCCGAGGTTCCTCCATGCTCAGATGAGTAGTAGTGGTTGGATGTACCGATTTTACGCCTGCCGGTACCTTCACACCCCGATGCCTGCGGCCCCGCTCACCCGATGTCGGTAGGTTTTGTAGCTCTGTTTGGCTTGCCCGCTGCTGTTCCCAGAGTCTGTTCCAGAAGTGAGTAAATATTTCGTCTAGATGCTGCATGATGTTGCTGTGGGTCTTTTGGTTAGGTATCAGACTCTGCTTGTGCGGTGTGCTGGCCGCCGCCATCTTAAGTGCACCGTGTGCAAGGCTGCTCCTCTGTTGCGGAACATCAGACTTTGGGCTCGATCAGTGCTGTCTGCTCCAGTCGCCCAGTATGGACCGGCATGACCCCCACCGGTCCATAGGGTAGGGAGTTGAGAACCCTGAGGAACCCATACTCGGGTCTGTCAACACGGAGAGCGGCCGCCTCTCCTCGGCTTGATCGCTGGTAGGCCTCTGGGTAGTATTGCGCGTTCCCGGTCAGTGGTAAGCTTGATTTCGTTATCCGGAGATTGCCCCGGGTGTCCCTGACTCGTCTGCTACACTCCAGAGTGCGTTTGTGTCAGTTTATGTGGGTTTTACCCCCTAAATGTGTGCGTTTAAACAGGAACTGATTCTCGGCACAAATACTCAGCCTGGAAGCTAAGCTCCGCCCCCATTAAAAAAAATATTTTAATATTTTGAAAAAATTATTTTAAAAGTGTATCCAGAAATAATAAATCCTTTGAAAAGCTTATCCAAACATTAAATCAAGTAAGCATGCACGTCTATCAATCAAATTCCTATTGTCACAGTTTTTCATTAATTAAATACGATAATATAAAGGTACTTGCAGAACGCTGAGGGTGATCCTTATGATGCTCTGTTAGATTATCTTATTCTTGTACCTTAAGTGTCTGTGTCTGCAAATTGTCTTCAAGTGTATGTGTCCTCAAATACCATAATCACTATGTTGCTATATTTAGTGATGTCTAGGGGGCTTTTGACATTTCCAGTTAAGTGTCTGACAATGTATGTGTGTGTAAAGTCACTGCTTCCGCTTTTCGAAGAGACTCCTTCGTAGAACCAGATAAAAAGTTGCAACGTACATTTCATACGACATGCAATATCAAAAGACAAACCACTAGCTTCCTGTGGGTTTACCTATAAATTATCTGCTTATCTAGTACCAGAGTAAAAAAGGCTATAAAAAGGTGAAAAGGTTATGAAACACTATTACATCCAAAAGCTCAGCAATTTAATTATGTGTTGTGTGTTCTAAATTATGTCAATGCAATGTACTGCCGGATTCTTTTGCAAGTGATAAACCTAAATGAAAACTCCAAGCACCATAACCACTTCAGTGTATGTCCCATGCCCCCCTTTCCCCCCTCCAAAGTAAAAGTAGTATAAGTAGAAATATTTTACCTGAGGTATTCCTCGTGCCAATCCCTACCTCTCGGTCGGAAGCTCTCTTAAGACCTGTGATGGCCAGTTTCTGGTTTTCCGTAGCAAAAGATGAGTGACCCTAGATGATAAATCAAATAATACCAAACAGTTTGACTACTTACATGGGTGTGAGGGGTGTGGGAGGGAAACCAGGAGACTCCTGGCACCACACCATGACCACTACATATATCTGCAGTTGTTATGGTGCTTGGAGTGTTCCTTTAATAGAATAGCAGTTCTCCTATTTATGTCTCTGGAATAATTGCTGTTCATTCAAAAGAGATCTGTTCAACAGAATCTAGCCCCCTGATTCAGGGTGTCAGCTTGCCAATGGCAAATGGGCCACTGATGAATTTGGTCCCCTTAAACAACAATGTTAAAAAAAATGGCCTTCTTTAACGCGGAAGCAGGGCAAAAAGGGGCAGCTGGGGGCCCAAAGCAGCAGCCCCTTAAGCCCTCAACAATCACAAAACCTCTGTGCCCCCCCCCCCCCGCCCTCCATGAACCCTTGCCCCCTCTACAAACCTCTGCCCTCCTCTCAACAAACACCTGCCCCCTCTCTGAAAACCCCTGCTACCCCACCACTCACCCCTATCCCCCCTCTACAAACACGATAGATACATAAACTGATATATACACATAGATACACACACTGACACACATATATATACACACACAGATACACACACTGATACATACACACAGATACAGATACACATACACGCACTGACACACAGATACATAAACTGATACTTACACACAGATACACACACTGACACATAAATACACACACACACAGATACACATACACACACTGACACACAGATACATACACTGATACTTACACATAACAAAACCCTAAAGTTAGTGAGCAAACCAATATATAAAAAAAACTTTGAAATACTTATTTATAGCAATTTTCCTGAATGTCCTTGAACCTTGCAGTGAACAGCGTTCTTTAAATGGTGTATCTCACATCCTGGGCCCCGCTCCTCACTCCCAATCCACCCGGGCTGCGGGCGGGCACACGTACTGCCTGCACAATAGACCAGCAGAAGGGGGGTTAGTACCCCAGCCTATGCCCTGGGTCCACCGCTGCTCAGGCCTGCCCTGGCAGGAATCCAGGATCGATGGCTGGGGTCTGCTAAATAATAATAACTGCAATAGTAAACCCCGGGTCACGCCTGGCAGGGAGCAGCAACTCTGAGCCGCATTTTGGCAATACCTCGCTGACCTACCGCACAGATCTGAATTTAGGCTGGGAGGAAGTGACTTATTCCCACTTCCTGTCAGCATCTGATTCTACAGTTGCCTGGTCATGCCCTTTAAGGCCCGCAACGGATGACCGGGCCCCTGTTTAGCAATTCCCATTGGGTGGCCTTAAAATCTATGGGCTAACAAGTGAAATCCCAAAGCGGACCCTGGTGTACCGCATCGGCTGCACCGATGGTAGTTCCACTGTTGCCTCATATAACAGACCATGGATAGCATTACAGTACCTTTGGGTACCAGGCAGAGACATGTTAGCAATACTTGTTCCACTCCAAAATATTGGTTACAATTGCAATCGTAACTAAAATGCTGCACAAAAGTGAGATATCAGTATCCTTGGAAGATTGCACAAAAAAAAAGACTTAAAAAAAAAAAAAATAAAAAAAAAAAAAATGTATTTTTTTCTACACATGAATATTACATAGTTACATAGTTACATAGTTGATATGAGACTTGTGTCCATCAAGTTCAGCCTTCTTCACGTATGGTTTTTGCTGTTGATCCAAAAGTTCCTTATGGGAAAATAGTTTTTTAGCTACCAAAGATATGCTTATCTCTGATAATGTAATATGACCCTTAAAGTAACATTCGACAGTGCTCTATAGAATGGTTTGACTTCTTAACTGGGATCCCCCAGACTCCCCTCCCCGCCTCCACTGCTCCTGCTTTGGAGCTTTCATTAGCTCTCCTAAGCTAAACTCTGCAGTGCTGGATTAGCTACCGCAGACAAAGAGCTTCCAACTCTCTGTCAGAAGTAACGGAGGCAGGGACCAGCATGCAGTGCACCCCAGGTAAGAAGTCAAACAGTTCTTACGATTGTGGTGTAAATGCACTACTGGCTCAAACATGACTACAATGTACTGTAGTGGGTATGGTACTTAGAGTGTTACTTTAATGAAAAAAATGAAGGGGGTTCAGAGAGCCATTTAAAATGGAGAACCTAAGGGAAGATGCATCTTGCAGAGCAACAGTGATTTTAAAGTAACCCTTCAGGAAATACTTGCAATAGAATTTCCCAGGTGACATTTACTCTTAAAATTAAATAATTTAATTAAAACATTACTATCTGAATGCTATTGCCAAGTGGAGTTTTTGGAATATGCTAATAGTTTGTTTTTTAACACGTTTGGACTGAGCTCTTTGTTATTTACATATTTGAGTCTATTTTTAAAATGCATACTAAATTAATTAAATTCAGTTTTGTTAAAAACATTACCAATTCCACAAAATTCTGAGAGTACAGCTCTGACATCGGCTCCTAGTAGATGAAGCACCAGTGTTGTACCAGGAGCCGAAAAGGACCTCAATAAAAACTACCTTCCCCTACACCCCGCAGCCACTGCAATGGAGGGAGAGCAGTCACCACCTGGGGTCTTTGTAAAATTGACCAGAGACCCCAGAAGATGACAGAACTGCTTTAAAAGTAATTGAATCAGGAAGCGGGGGGATCTAAATAATTTTTATATCACTCCAGCGTTCTAAATAAAGGTATTTATTCATAGTACTGATGTGTTCCTTTAATGGCCCAGTTTCTAAAAGTAGATCTGTGAATTTTGCTATTGCTATCATATGACATATTGCTTGGGTTCTGTATTGTTGTTTGTTTGATTAATAGTGGATATTAGATCAGATCAATTTGATCTACTTGACCTAGGAATCTTATATCTGTTCAGCAAACTAACACGTGCACGAGTACCCTTGGAATTAAGCTAAAATTAAAAGTGCCAGGAGATCATTAGTCCAAGACCACTGTTTGTTTTTACAGATCAGTTCCATATGAATAAATATTTTTCTCCAGTGCATGATAGAAAAACAGCTGGGCCTCCTTTGTACTTTACAGTGAGACAGACAGCGGTCATGTACTGTTCTGAATAGAGGTCAACAACATCATTGACAAGTAAAAGGTTTAAAGGATCAAAGGTTCCCCATGCAGTTTGGAAATGACAGCCACCCTTACAAAAATAGTTCTGCTGAATACTCTATCTATTTCTGTAAAGTGCGTATTATTGTATAGCAACTCGAGCTTCACTAGAACGTAGCTCAGTGGTATATCACAGGTTTCCATTCGAATAGCAGAACATCTTGTCCAACTACCGTAACACTTGGAATTTTGAACTTCCTTCGCTGAGTGATGAGGCCTCATTTTGAGTACAGCGTACACAGCACGGTAATAAACCTTGGTAATATGCAACGCTGTACATATCTAGGAAGAAATTAATTTACTAATAGGTCCTCCGCTGTTGACAGCAAATAGTGTAAACTAAACACATGTAAGGATGCAGCTTCAATTTTTTTTGTTTTCTACTTAAAAGGACACTATATTCATTGAATTGATGGAATTGGTATACGTGAAGTGCCCAGTCCCCTTAACCCTGCAATGTAAAAAATAGCAGTTTCAGAGAAATTGCAATTTTTACATTGCAGGGTAAAGACAATGTGTAGTGGCTATCTTCCAGACAGCCACTAGAGGTGCTTCCTGGACTTAAATGGAGTTTAACTCCATAAAACAATGTTGGACCTCCTCACACTTTGCATAAGGATGTCTAACATCTTCAAATTCCCCTTAGGAAATCATTGATTTAATGCTTTGCTATGGAAAAGCTCTAATGTGTGCACAACATTCACTGTGCATGCCCATTAGATCCCCCATTGGCATGACCATGTGTGTTACTACTGTTCAAAATCCCAAACTGTGTTCAGCTACATCTTCTTCGAGTTCAACAATACCCCCAATATTTTTATCCCACCTCCCCACACCCACTACAGCCTCTATACACACACTCACAATCCCCTCTTTATACACATTACTGCCCCTATCCATGCATAAACCAATATAACAGTCCACATGCACACTACACCCACAGACATACTGTTGCACTCTACAGACCCGAAATACACAATCCCTTCAACCCCTAAACACACACAAACACACCAGCTACAGTCCCTAGTCACACGTAATACACCACATACAGACCCCTTTACACACACACTACATAACAACCAGACTTCTTTACACACACATAACCAGAAACAACCCTCTCTACAAACATGCAATCACACAATAAGACTTCCCACACATGCACAATGCCCTTTCCCATTTTTATCTTCTGGTATTCCACTTATAGGGACACCAGAGACACGCCACTAGTAAACACATTGCAAGCATTCAATTTGCTTGTACTGTGAAAAACAAACACAGGAAATGTTTCTAGTGTGAGAGCAGTACTCTGCGCATGGGATGTCCTGGGGGTCATCAAATGAATGTGCTGACTTTGAGGGGAGGAGGGCATGCTTTTTATTGATGACGGCACAACATGCCTCCATTTCCCCTTCTGTTGGGCTGCTCTGCCTTTAAATATCTGTTGTAACAACCTTTATGATGATTGGAACTATAGGGATTTAAAGGACAGAGGGTTATGAAATAAGGAACCACTCCAATAGACCAGAATGAGAGGCTCCTAATTATCAGAATTTGATCCTGGTCTGGGAGAGATCGACCAGCAACTCCCATTTGCATGATATTAGAAGAAGCTGCAGGATGAGTATTATTTTGTTTACATTTCTTACATTTTAAATATAATGTAGAAGGACCCAGGATCAATTACAGCTCATAGTATCTCTTTCACAAGAAAATAATACAAAACACCTAAAAACCTATTTAGTTGAAAAGTATTTAAATTCCAAAACAGGTAAGATAGGTCCCTGCCACACTTGTTACTTAATTCTTTGGCATAGAGCAGGCTTCCCCAAACTCCAGCCCTCCAGATGATGCTGAACTACAGCATTCTGTGAATGAAATATAGGCTGAGAATCATGGGAGTTGTAGTTCAGCAACATCTGGAGGGCCGGTGTTTGGGAAAGCCTGGCAAAGAGTATACATAGATAGGAGAGCAGGAGAACCCTCCTACAAGTTGTTCTCCTACTCCTTGTTACAGCAAATGAAGTGTATGCACTGTGGTTACTGTTTGCTCTGGCTAGAGGAGTATAGGATAACTGATGTTGATGACATGGAAGCCAGCTTGTCTGGGCCATGGGGGATAATTTTGGGGCTTCAATAATGTAACACTGTCAGATCTATTTACATGGCAGCACTGGGCCAGAGGTAAGAAATGTTCATATCTGACAACCTGCAATTGAATATCTAATGTATCTCTAGGATAAATAATATATATATTGCAACGCCAACAGAGGAGGGTTCAGTTAAAGTGAATCTTTCATGACAGTTTAACTTTAAATGCCCACGATATACGGCTCACTGAGCGGTCATTTTGTAAACTGATGTGATATCACTGCGAAATGCGATCCCACAATGCAGAATAGAAACGTCGGTAGAAAATGTACGAAGTGCTTGAAAGCGATATCTCTGCATGGCAGTAAATTATACAATGCACTTACACAGAATGTCGGCTAGTACGGCTAATGAAATGTCATCAGATGTCTGCTTCCTCTAACCTATTGAGGTTTCTAAGGCTTCAGTGACAAAGACATTTACTCTTGGATTCAATATTTTCCAACCAGTAAAAACGTGTTGATGGAATCATGTGATATAACTCTACTATTGGTGGGTGTCAGACGAAGCGCCAAACCCATAAAACGCGTAAGACAGTGGTCACGATTTCTTAATGCTGTGGTCTCGTCTGATCTCCAGCTTATGCATTTTTAAATTTAAATAAAGGTACTTCAATTAATTTAGCGTTCCCCGTGTGTGGTATGACCAATATGTATGTTTGGATGTTTAAGCAGAGATGGAAAATTACGTCACTAGCTCTCCTCTTAAATTAGACTGTCACTGTGGTGTTTATATATCGTTTTTTATATTTGGATTTCCTGTACTTTAGCTACAGACTCAGTTATTTAGCTTCAATTCTGCTTTTGTTCTGATGATGACTGTTAAGCATTCAATGGTCTGTGACATGAACTTCAAACTCATTTATTGAAAGAAATGTCCAGTGACAAAGACATTCTCCAACCTGTGATATGTGCTGATGGTGTCATGTGATATAACACCACTATTAGTACTTGAAATCAATAAATGCTGGTGAAAAACTCTGTTTACTTACGGGAACACTCCAGACCCATAAAGCTATTTAACTTGCTGAAGTGCTGTATACGTGAAAATTGTGTCCTCTTTTTCATTTTACAAAAAAACAATAAAAAACTAATTGAACTTTTATTAATTAACCTTTTTTACACCTCCCTGCTGTCAATCAGACTTAGTCTTAGTTGTTTAGTTCAGTGGAGGTAAACTTCAGTCGCAGACAGCTGCTTAGAGTACTTGCCTTGCAAAGACTTCTCATTGAGCTGCTTTTGGGAAGTCTGTGATTGGACAGCCACAGAAAGTCTGGGCATGGTTAGAAGGGGTGGACTTACAAAGACTGCAGACAAGAGTTCTGTAGGTGTTTTTTTTAGATATACCCCAATTAAAAAACTGGTGCGTGCAATATAAGCATGTATGTTCTAAATTATAAAAAAAAACCTAATGGTCCTACCGTGTGTGAGTGCAGACAGGTGGGTTCTCCTCCAACTATACATTCAATTCAGCACCGGGTTCTGCATTCAGGACTTTAATGTCATGTTCTATCAAAATAAAAAGTGTCCTTTATTTGAAAAACAAAACTATATTTGGACACAAAGAAGGGAGACGCTACAGGTTTGCACGGTTAAAGGGAAACTCCAGTGCCAGGAAAACGATCCGTTTTCCTGGCACTGGAGGGTCCCTCTCCTTCCCACCCACGAATCCCCAGTTACTGAAGGGGTGAAAACCCCTTCAGTCACTTACCTGAGGCAGCGGCGATGTCCCTCGCCACTGTCTCCTCCTCTGCGCCGCTCCTCCTACTGGCTCCGTCGGCTGGCGGGCGAGACTGATCCCGCCCACCGGCCGAGGAGACCTAATGCGCATGCGCGGCAATTCCGCGCATGCGCATTAGGTCTCACCATAGGAAAGCATTGAAAACGAATTTCAATGCTTTCCTATGGGGATTTGAGCGACGCTGGAGGTCCTCACACAGCGTGAGGATGTCCAGCGACGCTCTAGCACAGGTTTCCTGTGCTATGGACCAGGAAGAGACCTCTAGTGGCTGTCTAGTAGACAGCCACTAGAGATGGAGTTAACCCTGCAAGGTAATTATTGCAGTTTATAAAAAACTGCAATAATTACACTTACAGGGTTAGGAGTAATGGGAGTTGGCACCCAGACCACTCCAATGAGCAGAAGTGGTCTGGGTGCCTACAGTGTCCCTTTAACAAACTTGTTTACCTTAAACAAACTTGTTTACCCCTATAGGATAATTAGGTGTGTCCCCCCCTCCCTCGTGGCACCCCTTCAGCCACTTACCTTAATCCAGAGCCGTCTCCATTCAAACCGCCCATAGGAAAGCATTACTCAACGCTGCGTGAGTTCAATGTGATTTTTACACTGAGAATCGTGGAAGCACCTCTAGTGGCTGTCAGCGAGACAGCCACTAAAGGCTGGATTAACCCTGCAGTGTAAACATAGCAGTTTCTCTCTGAAACTGCTATGTTTACAGCTGCAGGGTTACAACTAGGGAGACATGGCACCCAGACCACTTCATTGAGCTGAAGTGGTCCGAGTGCCTATAGTGGTCCTTTAATGTTTTACTTTTGTCCAAATGTGCTTAAAAATTCATTTTCAACATTCACTTTAGCAAATAATACATGGAATAGTTTGAATGAATGATATTTGGTTCTCTGGCAAACAGAAATAAGATTTCAAATTTGCAGATGATTATTGATTTCTTGAAAGTAATATTGCAAGATATAAAACATATGGTCGTTATCAGCATGAGATTGTTTGTGACCTGTGACAAAGCTTCGGACTACTACAATCCGCTTTCGAAGTATTCCATAGACACTAATCACGTTATACAGGGTGTTGAAAGTGACACCTTGGGAACGAAGGTGAAGAGCAGGTTGGGTTTAGAGACTTGAGATAATGCCTTACAATGTGTTTCCTATTCCACTTTGAACAAATGTGTGGGGAAGAGGAAACGTACAATTATTTATATAGCGCCAACATATACGTCGGACGTATGAAATTCGTAGGTGAAGAGTAGCCTACCCAAATGAGTTTACAATCTGAAGACCTTAAATCTCTTGTCCTAATAAACATTTCTATGTTTTAAGTACTAGCTAATGTGTGCGTTTTTATTTGAACATGTTACAATTTTCATTTCAACATGTTTAATATCACTTTTGGTTCTTTTCAGTGCTAGCATTCCTCAAAGCTTTGTCAGAGGTTATGGCTTTATAAATTATTACACTGAACACGCTACCCTGACATTTAAATCTATGTTTGAACTTCTTTAACCCCTTAAGGACACATGACATGTGTGACATGTCATGAGTCCCTTTTATTTCAGAAGTTTGGTCCTTAAGGGGTTAAAGTGTCAAAGCACTGAGAGAAAAGCTGATTAAGTGATAATCCACTATTACTTAGGAAAACAAAATCCTAGAGAGTCAATATCCTAATTTAGTGTTGGAGTTGTAGAATGGGATTTAACCATCTACTTAATTGATTGTGATGAAGCGATAAGGAAGTGGCAAGGGTTCAATCACAATGCTACAGCTAAGGGTTTATGAATGATGCTAGTATATTATTCAAAAATGGAAGAGGGCGAAGAATGGAAAAATATCCAAATATGAACATACTGTTATTCATGATAACCGTTTTCTCACTCCAATTTGTTCACATCACTACCACCATAAGCACACACCTCAAACTGGAAAACAAATTATCATACACCATGGCGTGCCCTGTTACTGTAACTTATCTGCTGAGTGTTGGTGGGGAGTTATAAAAAATAGCCCTCCTAACCCCACCTCACAAAATTATAAAGTATCCCATTCACTATATGGCCAAACATAAATTATGTCCAAATTCCTATTCCTTATGTTACTTGCCCTTGCAAATGATGTGGAGTCTATCCCTGGCCCCTAAGCTAATTCTAGTATCTCCCCACTAAAAAGGCCTCTCGTTTGTGCACTGCAACGTCCATAGCTTTCTCCCTAAACTGGATGTACTGCAAGCCTGGTGTTCCCATTACAAACCAAAAATAATTGTGCTCTCGGAATCATGGTAATAACTAAAATACCAGACTCCGTCATTGCAATACAGGGTTATTCATGTTTTAGAAATGACAGAGCAAAGAGAGGCAGAGGCGTTGTTATTTATGTTGACAATTCCATAAAGTTTACTCCTTTAAAAATCTATAACTCCCCTTCTGCCTTTAATTTCTTTTTTGGCGCAATTGAGATCCCCTTCAGTAAAACTATCATTGTTGCTGGAATCTACCACCCACCTTGCTCTCCGGTGCACTGCCTTTCTAACATAGCACAACTACTAAGTGAAACTGTAGCTCAAAACCAAAAAAGTGAACTGTTGGTTTTTGGAGATTTTAATATTGATTGATTGACTGAATGCTGATTGATTGACTGAAGACCTTGCAGCTTACACAATTAATTTCCTCCCCAACTCGCATTAATATTAAAAGCCTGAACCATACCTTGCTAGATCGGATTCTCTTCAGTTGTCCTGACAGAATCCAGGGGTTCTCCCTAACAGTTTCAGTGACCACTGTCTAGTGTACTGCATACACAAAATAAAGGCCACTGAATCCCCTCCCAAGATTATAATCACCAGGTCTTTCAAAAAAATGTAATCTTGAATCCTTTTTAAACGATCTCAAGAACATACCATGGCACAGATTAGGTCTAATCAGGGGCGTATTAGCCGCGAGGCAAACAAGGCATTTGCCTTGGGCGGCATTTTCCAGGGGGCGGCAAAAAACGCCGCCCCCAAATGCCCAAGGCAAATGTCTTGTTAGCCTTGCGGCTAACAGACATGCTGGGCTGGTTGCTGGGCGGCCGGCGAGGGAGCTCTTCCCCTGAGCTCTCTGCTCAGCTCCCTCGCGCGCCGGCCGCAGAGTGAGACTGGGAGCCGGAATATGACGTCATATTCCGGCTCCGCCTCCCAGCCTCACTCTGCGGGCGGCGCGCGAGGGAGCTGAGCAGAGAGCTCAGGGGAAGAGCTCCCTCGCCGGCCGCCCAGCCTGCCCGCCAGCGCCGCCCTGCAGCCACTGGACCACCAGGGAATGGGAGAACTCCCCCACCCCCAGCATTCCCAAAGGTAAGGAGGCGGGGGGGGGGGGGGGGGAGTAAATAAAAAAAATGTGTTAATGTGAGTGTGTGTGTGTGTCTCTGACTGTGTGTGTCTGTTAGTGTGTGTGTGTCTGTCTGTTAGTGTGTGTGTGTGTGTCTGTGACTGTGTGTGTTAGTGTGTGTGTGTGTGTCTGTTAGTGTGTGTGTGTGTCTGTTAGTGTGTGTGTCTGTTAGTGTGTGTGTGTGTCTGACTGTGTGTCCGACAGTGTGTGTCTGTTAGTGTGTGTGTCTCACTGTGTGTGTCTGTTAGTGTGTGTGTCCGACTGTGTGTGTCTGTTAGTGTGTGTCCGACTGTGTGTGTTTGTTAGTGTGTGTGTCTCACTGTGTGTGTCTGTTAGTGTGTGTGTCCGACTGTGTGTGTTTGTTAGTGTGTGTGTCTGACTGTGTGTGTTTGTTAGTGTGTGTGTCCGACTGTGTGTGTTTGTTAGTGTGTGTGTCTGTTAGTGTTTGTGTGTCCGACTGTGTGTGTTTGTTAGTGTGTGTGTGTCCGACTGTGTGTGTTTGTTAGTGTGTGTGTCTCACTGTGTGTGTCTTTTAGTGTGTGTGTCCGACTGTGTGTGTTTGTTAGTGTGTGTGTGTCCGACTGTGTGTGTCTGACTGTGTGTGTCTGTTAGCTAGTGTATGCGTATCTGTCAGTGAATGTGTGTGTATTTAGAAGGCGGGGCAGGGGGGAAGGGTTAGGTGGGGGTGGCGCGCGCGCGGGGGGGGGGGGGGTGTCTGAGTTTTGTCCTGCCTAGGGCAGCACAAAACCAAGATACACCACTGGGTCTAATACCAGATCTAGACTCTGCAATTGCATTTTTTCAGTCTGAACTCTTGCGTGTTTAGAATTTGCATGCCCCTCTGCGTAAAATGCGAATAAAAGAGACAAACCTGCCCTGGGTTACAGCTGACCTCATTCAAATGTACCAGTTTAGAGATTCACTGTGGTCAAAGTTCAAGTGTACTGGCTCCTTGAACAATCACTGTACCTACAGACAATGGCGAAATGCATGCACAAAACAAACAAAAATGGCAAAGGCAAAATATTTCAGTGAAAATTTGAACAATAACATATCAAACCCAAGAAACTTCTGGAAAATCATAAATAGCATAAAAAAAAACACAATCCACTCCCAACCGTCCACTGTCAAAATGGACAACCAAACACTGCAACACCCCCTAGATGTAGCAAATGTGTTTAATAATTATTTTGTTGGATGTGCTACCACCCTGGTTCCTAAGATAACAAATGACACTCGTTTTCAGATCACAAATGCAGATCAAGCGTTACTAGATCTGCAAAATCCTCATATAGACAAATTAAATTTTAGACCTGTGCCTGTTAGTAAACAAAAAAACATATTAATAATTTAATACAAAAAGTAGTAGTAACCTTCTAGGGAGAAAGTGTCAGGTTACTCTGATAAAGGTTAACCCCCAGGTAGAATTTTACTATAATGCAAAGAAAACACAAGGGTACACGGTTTAGGAGATAGACCCTTTTGTGTGAGGAGTAACCCAGGAGTAGATAATTAAAACGTCACTTTTAATATAATTATTTAAAATATCATATAGAACATAAATATTTGTATTAGGATAAAAAAAAATCCTACAAAACATAAAATTAATAAATAGATTCAAAAAAATCGTAATAAAGAAAAAATATGTAAATATAACTGTTGTCAAAATATGTCCAACTAATGATTAAGTTAAGGAATATACATGGGTGAGTATAAGTATGTAATCACACCATACGTAGCAATATGTGACAAAAATGTAGCAGTATGTATGAAGGCTACAGTATTAGCTAGGAGGGGAGAGGTTTAACATAGCAGGCTGTAAGAAAGGGGAGCTGGGAAGCAAATCCTGCAGACAATAAGATTCCCTACTCTGTTGTGCCTTCGAGGGCACTCCTTAATAAATGCTAGTCCCCCTCCTCCTCTACATAGACTGCCTGGTGGTCTTGATAGAGCAGAATAGCTATAGGTGGCTACTGTGGTTAAGCCGCTGTAGAGGAAAACAATCAGAGCTAGGTAATAAAAAGAAGAAACTGAAAAATAAAGGTGAAGATAAAATTTGAAAATTGCTGATAGAGTATGGCTGGTAATGTCGGTAGATGTCTTAATTAATATCGTCCCATATCTCTTAGACCAGCATCATACTCTGTGAACGTCACAGAGTATGATAATGGTCTAAGAGATATGGGACAACATCAGTCTGTGTGTTTTGTATGGGGCAGTGTACATTTCTGTGGATCAGTGTATGTGTGTGGTGTGGTCTGTGTTTGTATGGGGCAGTCTGTCAACCCATCAGCTGCTCATCCACACACACATTCACCCCCATACACAGACACACAACACCCTTACACACACTACACCCCATACACAGACACTACAACATATATATATATATATATATATATACACTATACAATGCAACCCCAATTCACATACTCTGATACACTCTACAGCCCCTGTCAGCACACACAATCTTTACATCACCTATATATTTGCAGATGCACACACACTACAGCTCCGAGCCACACATAGAGCACCACAAACAGACTCCTTTACACACACACACTTCACCGCAAACAGCACCTTCTACACACACACACTGCAACCTTGACCAAATGGTTTATTTGGTATCCCACTTATGGGGACACCAGAGACAAGAGACAAGCATGCATGTCATTCAATTTGCTAGCGTTGTGCAAAACAAACACAGAACATTTCACCCATCTTTGAGGGGTGGAACTCATGGTAAGTTTTGTCCAGGACTTGACCCTTTCTGAAAGCCGACAATAATCCCAGTAAAAACAATATTAAATAGCCAAATGAACTGCAGAAGAATCTAGTCACAGGTTCTAGAAATTCTACATTCCATACAGTTCTTCAGAAAGTTCTACAGATACCAGAAGTTCTATACGCCATACAAATCTTTCTTTACATTATAGTACAACGTGGAAGCAGACAAATTCTCTTATCAGTCTCCATATAATGCACACTGTAGCAGACAGACTAATATTTGAACAAAGCTTAGTTGTGGGAGTGATCTCCTGCTTCCTTTGCTACACATCAGTAACTACTTCAACTATCTAGTAACTATCCATGTTTCTCATCCCACTTTGTGAACATCATTTCAAGCCTTGGCTGCAACCCTATGACCAGGCCAGCCTGAATAAAATTGTGATGCACATCAACCTAAATTTATTCATGTGGTAGATACAGTCATAAGCAGGCCCGGACTGGCCATCGGGCATACCGGGCAAATGCCCGGTGGGCCGCGATGGCCGTGGGGCCGAGGCCGGCAGGGGAGATCACAGGATCTCCCCTGCCAGTCTCTGCAGGGCCAGCGCTACCCGAGCGCCGGCCCTGCTGTGTGCTTCCATGGGCCGGTGGGGAGATCAAAGATCTCCCTCACCGGCCCAGAGACACTGACAGGCGGCCGCTGGCAGGAGAGGGAGTGAGGGAGGGAGGCAGACGAGAGGACCAGCGGAGCTCTAACCAGCAGCTCCGCCGGGTCCTCTCGCGAGGTCTGAGCGTTGCCGCGGTTACCGCTGCAACGCTCAGATCTCGCGAGAGTGAACTATAGCCTTCAGGCTAAAGTTCACTCTCACCACTGGACCACCAGGGAAGGAAGCTGCACGGCACCCTCCCACCCCCCAGCCCCAGGTAGAACGGATCCCCCTCTCCCCACAGGCAGAACAGCTCCCCCCTCCTTCCAGGCTAAAAGGTAAGAAGGGAGGAGGGGGGATATAACTTTTTTTTTTTTTTATTAATAAAAAATATATATTTAAATGTAAATAAAATATACATTCACACTCACACACACAGCACCCACAGACACACACAGCACCCAGACACACACAGCACCCCCAGACACACACACAGCACCCCCACACACACACACAGCACCCCCCCCCCACACACACAGCACCCCCAGACTCACACACAGCACCCTCAGACAAACACAGCACCCTCAGACAAACACAGCACCCCCAGGCACACACACAGCACCAGCACCCCCAGACACACACAGCACCCTCAGACACACACAGCACCCTCAGACACACACAGCACCCCCAGGCACACACACAGCACCCCCAGACACACACACAGCACCCCCAGACACACACACAGCACCCTCAGACACACACACAGCACCCTCAGACACACACACAGCACCCAAACATACACAGCGCACTCAAATACACACAGCGCCCTCAAACACACACAGCACCCTCAAACACACACAGCACCCTCAGACACACACACAGCACCCTCAGACACACACATAGCACCCTCAGACACACACACACACACACACACACAGCACCCCCAGACACACACAGCACCCTCAGACACACACAGCACCCCTAGACACACACAGCACCCTCAGACAAACACAGCACCCCAAACACACACAGCACCCCCAGACACACACACACAGCACCCTCAGACACACACAGCACCCTCAGACACACACAGCACCCAAACATACACAGTGCACTCAAACACACACAGCGCACTCAAACACACACAGCACCCTCAAACACACACAGCACCCTCAAACACACACAGCACCCTCAAACACACACAGCACCCTCAGACACACACACATAGCACCCTCAGACACACACATATAGCACCCCCAGACACACACAGCACCCCCAGACACACACAGCACCCTCACACACACACACACAGCACCCCCAGACACACACACAGCACCCTCAGACACACACAGCACCCCCACACACACAGCACCCTCAGACACACACAGCACCCTCAGACACACACACAGCACCCTCAGACACACACACAGCACCCTCAGACACACACACAGCACCCAAACACACAGCACCCTCAGACACACACAGCACCCTCGCTCACACATATACAGCACACTCCCACCCACACACACACACACGCATATATATATATATATATATATATATATATATATATATATATATATATATATAGATATATATATATATATATATATAAATAAAATAACCCTCAGTGAGTTAACAGACAAAGAAAATTAGAAACCTAGAATGTGACGGCACATAAAAACACCCTCACACACAGCACCCCTCTTACATACACACACACTGCGCCCCTCACGCATACAATATGTCCAAATATATATATATATATATATACACACACACACTAAAGCACCCCTCACACTGCACCACTACACACATTACGCTCCAGATACACGCTAGATCCCTTACCCTATATGCACTCTTAATCCTCTACACACACACACAATCTCCTATACACACTCTGGGTCCTTTACACAGTAGATCTCCTACACACACACTACATTCCTTGTCAGCAAACACATACAACATTCTCTAAACACACCCTCTCTACAACCCCTACACACACTACGTCACCTATACACACACACTTCAACCCATATGCACACACTCGCTACATCCCCTATAACACTATGCTCCCTATACACAAACTCTCTACAGCCCCTAGCCACACATATTACACCACAAACACAAATGAAATTGACCTATTTACACAATACCACACCACACTCTACACACACGCAATCCCACAAGCAGGCTCCATACACATGCACCATACACTTTTCTGGCCCTTTTGTCCTCTGGTATCCCACTTGTGGAGACACCAGAGACAATTTAAAAGCAAACTCAGCGCAAGCATGTTATTAAATTTGCTTGCGCTGCGCAGAACAAATTCAGGGCCTTTTTCTAATGCCAGAGCTCCTCAGCGGGGCTCTGCGCATTGAACTAACATGCTCACTTTGAGAGGGGCTGTGCTTGTCATTAGTGATGACAAAACACACCCTCTCTGGCCCCGCCCCCTTTTTAGGGGGCCGCTCTGATTGAAAAATGCCCGGGCCTAATTTTTTTCCCAGTCCGGCCCTGGTCATAAGGCTAATTTTTGAATTATTTTTTTTACATGCTCAACACTGTTTTGAGTATGAGACCCCCATCTTTATGCCTAGGCATTTTAAATTGATTTATTATAGCAGTATGTAAGTCTGTGTGTGTGTATGTATTTCAGTATGTGTATGTATGTATGTCTGTATGTCCTTATGTCAGTATGTGTGTATGTATGTCTGTCTGTCAGTGTTTATGTATTTCAGTATGTATGTATGTCTGTGTGTGTGTGTGTATGTATTTCAGTATGTGTTTGTATGTATGTCTCTTTGTATGTATCTATGTGTTTGTTTGTATGTATGTCTGTGTGTATGTATTTCAGTATGTATGTATGTGTCACGATTCGGGAACCTAACACGCTAACAGGTCACAGAAAGTAAAGGGTGCAATACCAGTCCTTAGAATGGCCGGGTTAAGCACACTAAGAATAGTCAGGAGACAAGCCAAGTAAAGGGAGCCAGAAAACAGGAGAACGAGAAACAAGCCGAGGTCAAAGGAATGGAGAATACAGGAAAATCAGAATAACAAGCCAAATAATCGGTAACCAGAGAGAAACACAAGCAAACTGCAATACAGGTATCACAAGACCACAACAGGGCACTGAGAGACAGCAAAGGTAAGTATATAAATCCTGTGCTTTATTCTGATTGGATAACTTCCAATCAGAATTAACAATCACACGTGGGAGATATTTACACCTCCCACTGTGATTATGGTACTGTGGCTTTAACGCCGGGTCACGTGACTGCCCCCGGCGTTCGCATAAATGCGCGGGCTCCCAGCGTGCAGCGTTATACATGCTGCCGCTGGGAGGCGAGTAGGAGGACGCAGAGCGGTGCATAAAGCTGTGAGGACGCCACTCGCCGACAGGTAGGGGAAGGGGAGACAGTATGTCAGTATGTGTCTGTCTGTATGTATGTCAGTATGTGTATGTATGTATGTATGTGTGTATGTCAGTATGTGTCTATCTGTATGTCTGTCTGTCAGTATGTGTCTGTGTGTGTGTGTGTGTGTGTGTATGTATTTCAGTATGTATGTCTGTGTGTTTGTGTATGTATTTCAGTATGTATGTCTGTGTGTATGTATGTCAGTATGTGTGTATGTCTGTATGTATGTATGTCAGTATGTATTTATGTGTGTGTGTGTGTATTTCAGTATGTATGTCTGTGTGTGTATGTATGTCAGTATGGGTTTGTATGTGTGTATGTATGTCTGTGTGTATGTATTTTAGTATGTATGTATGTCAGTATGTGTCTATGTGTCTGTATGTATGTCAGTATGTGTATGTATGTATGTCAATATGTGTATATGTCTGTCTGTGTGTATGTATGTATGTGTATGTATTTCAGTATGTATGTGTGTGTGTGTGTGTGTGTTTGTATGTATGTCTGTCTGTGTGTATGAATTTCAGTATGTATGTCTGTGTGTGTGTGTGTATGTATGTATGTGTCTGTCTGTCTGTCTGTATGTCTGTATGTATGTGTTTATATGTGTGTCAGTATGTATGGGTTTGTATGTATGCATATGTATGTATGTCAGTATGTGTATATCTGTATGTCTGTATGTCAGTATGTGTATGTATTTCAGTAGGTATGTATGTATGTGTGTGTATGTATGTATGTATGTCAGTATGTATATGTCTGTCTTCTATGTATGTCTGTATGTCAGCATGTATGTGTGTATATGTATGTATGTCCCCATGCGTGTTTGTGTCTGTATGTATGTTAGTATATGTCTGTGTCTGTTTCAGTATGTATAGGAATTTGTTCAATTTTTTTTCAAACTATAGTCCTGCCCCTAACAGTGTCTGATGGACAGTGAATTGGCCCCCTGTTTAAAAGGTTTGAGGACCCCTGCTCAAGGATATGTCCACCCCCTTAAAAGAACAAAGGCAAACAAATAAAGTCACTATATAAATTGGGAATAATTGATATTTACTCATGGTACACAATGCAGCATTTAAAACCACATACCTTTTATTCACCCATGTATGGGCCTTTAAAACAATGTATCCATTTCCAACAGGATCTCTCTAGATCCTCTGGAAACATGCCCATCTGATTCATTGTTTGTTTTCACTCTGTTATTATGTTGAAGAAGTAGGAAGTGAATATGCTGTTTTAAAGCCCCATATGTGGGTTAATAAAAACAAAGTGATGTTATGGTTTAGTACTATAGTCACCTAAATTACTTTAGCTAATTAAAGCAGTTTTAGTGTATAGATCATTTCCCTGCAATTTCACTGCTCAATTAACTGTCATTTAGGAGTTAAATCACTTTGTTTCTGTTTATACAGCCCTAGCCACACCTCCCCTGGCTATGATTGACAGAGCCTGCAAGAAAAAAAAAACTGGTTTCACTTTCAAACAGATGTAATTTACCTTAAATAATTGTATCTCAATCTCTAAATTGAACTTTAATCACATACAGGAGGCTCTTGCAGGGTCTAGCAAGCTATTGACATAGCAGGGGATAAGAAAATCTTAATTAAACAGAACTTGCAATACAGAAAGCCTAAATAGGGCTCTCTCTTTACAGGAAGTGTTTATGGAAGGCTGTGCAAGTCACATGCAGGGAGGTGTGACTAGGGTTTATAAACAAAGGGATTTAACTCCTAAATGGCAGAGGATTGAGCAGTGAGGCTGCAGGGGCATGTTCTATACACCAAAACTGCTTCATTAAGCTAAAGTTGTTCAGGTGACTATATTATTATTGGCATTTCTAGAGTGATAAAGTATTCCACAGCCTTGTGCAATATTATAAAGGAGAAATTTAACGATAAATGAGATAATTACAACATTTTATACAAACAATAGGTTGATGAGGACCCTGTTTCAAAGAGCTTACAATCTAGAGATTTGTTTTCTCTGGATAATAATAAGCATTTTCCCCCAGAATTTTTACCTGTATGTCTTTGCTAAGTATTTATACAATAAGATAAAGTGCAAGGATAAAGGGCTAATTTTACAAAAAAATGTGCAGCTACTCGTGTTACGCCACTCCACACAACACAGACACAGTGTAAAAAAAATTAAAATTGTGTGCGAGAGCGCATAATACCTCAACTGTATGTATGCTGGTGGAGAGACAGAATCCCAAAGCAGATGTAAAAAATAAGTAAATTAAAAATGGGTTTGGGACAACATCCAAGAGAAGTTGCTGGCTGAACTACTGAATAGATGCATATCTGTGGAGCTCTGCTACTGCCTCACAAGAAAAGCAGTTTTGCCACATTTACAAGTGTTTTGGTGACAAAATATACCTTCCCCACCCTAGATGACAATATGGGATCAAACATAAGAAGAACCTTCGCCAGGAAGGTTCTCGTATCAGGCTGTCTTTCAAGAGGCCCTCATTGCATATACCATGAACCTCATGCCTCGGAGGAGTCTACCTCGAAGACAAGGACTTACTTATATTACCATAATATAGTGGAGTTTACCAGCTGACATAATTGGACAAAGACTCTTCTTTGTCTATGAAGGGCAACAAAAAAAAAAGGTTGTTACTGCTGGATCTGAGGAAGGTCTGTAAGGCCGACCAACAAGAGGCCCAGATGGAGATGGGTGTCCACACCAGAAAATAACTACAGTGAAATCAAGAAGAGCAATGTGGATAGTCAGCTACAGATCACCGAGATTCAAGTGGTGGCACTCTCCCTGAGGCTAAAAGAGGGAGATACACTCCTACAGATAGTGTCAACAGTCTGGGTGCGCAAAGCCAAACAGCTCCTTCTGATGCTAGCAGTAACAAGAGATGGGGCAGCGATAAATGCAATTATGGCCCGCTCAAGAGCACTAGGAATTTTAGATTTTGAAGGCTGCTCGGTGACAATCTTCAGTGACATTCCATTTGAGGTCCTAAAAGAGAGGTGACAGTTGGCACCGGTTGCCAGGATGGATCTCTCAATCGAGTACCACTGGGGAGTAGAGAGATCATCTTTTCCTCCTCCAGGGATTTGGGGACATTCCTACAGAAAATGGGGTTGCCAATGCTGCTGTCAATAAGGATTGCGAGAGGGTCAAACCACCTGAGCCAAGATAAGCTGAGGAGTCATGTCAACACCCACTGTAGTTCCTGTTATAACCTGCATACAGGGAACTCCCGTATACTATGTAGCCTGCTCCAGTAATACTACCCCATAGAATATAATCACATTTGATTTACTCCCTACCTTACTTTCTATTTTACTTTACTCTCATACAATGATAATGCTGTATACTCTGTGTAAAAAAACTCCACTAAAACACAATTTGGAAAACAAAAGGTTTAGAATAAATGGACACTCCACTCTGCAAATACTAAATAAATAAAAATCGCTGTTTAGTAGATATATCACAAATGAAAACATTTTTCCATTGGAGTTATATCTAAAAACAGCTTGCAAAAACGGCAGATCTCTTGTCTGCTGCCTTTGCAAGCCCTCCCCTTCTAACCCCGCCCAGACTTTATAATACTGTTCAATCACAGACCTCCCAATTCAACTCTGGTATTCTGGACAATTGCTGTCTCTTGAGTTCAGTGCAACTAAGCTAACCAAACCAGGAACTAACAGGACCATCTGTCTGCTTGAAAGCTGGGGGAGGTGGAGTGTAATACCAGGAATAATTATTCATTAAAGTGTAAATTTCAATAGAAATCTGCACTTTTTGTAAAATAAAAAAGAGAAGAAACACTCTTCACAAGTAGAGATTTCCAGCAAACTAAAGTGCTTTAGGGGTCTGAAGTATGCCACGATTTAACATTTTTCGATATGCTTTTCAATTAATTAATATATTTGGCTAAACTTTTCAAATTATGTTTTCAAAATATTGAAATATCCAAAAATATCTCATATTGTGAGCTAGTTTGAGCAGAGTCTTCATCACTTACTGTTCCCATACGACATACATGTTTCGTTAGAGTTAAATGTTTGTCTTATCTTTTGTACAACACTGTGGAATATGCTGGCACTATATAAAAAAATGTAGGCTTATTTATATAGCAACACGTTAAAATGTACATAGGAAGAGATCCTATATAAATAATATATTTGCAGGATAATATTGCAGGATAATTTAAATTTGCTTGATGACTGAGAGCACATGATTTGGAAGCGTGACTCTGAAGCCATTGTTATATTAAAGCCTAAGTTAACAATACTGTGGGAAGTCCTTCAGGATCCTTCTAAAGGACATTTTAGTACTAGCATTCTTTAGTACAAATGTCATTGTTAACCCCTTAACGACGAGTGACGGACGAGGTCCGTCACTCAGGGGAATGCGTTAATGACGAGTGACGGACCTCGTCCGTCACGCGTTAAAATTAACGCCGCGATCGCGCAGTGCCGGCGATCGCGGGGTTAATGCTGTTGCTGGGTCCCTCCGAGTCAGGGGCAGACCGGCAGCAGCAAATCCGGATATCCCAGCCCATGTGATCGCTGTGATAGCCAGTCACAGCGGTCACAATGCTGCTGGGATATCTGATCCGCCTCCCTCCACCTCGTGTGGGTTTGTGAAGTGGAGAGAGACGGATCGGTGCTACATTGTGTCCCTGATTTATTGCAGAGTTATACTTAAGTATAAAATTCACTTTTGTGGAGTTAAAAAAAAAATTAACCCTTTCCCTGCTGCTTGATCACTGCTAGCAGTGATCAATATACAGGTCACAGTACTCTACTGTGATCTATTTTTTTTTTTTTACTTTCAAGGGTTAATTTTTAGGTTTTTTGTAACCCTAAGGGGTTAAATTTTATTATTTGATTTTATTAATTTGTGATTTAGTTATTTTGGTGGGTGGAATTTAGTGGGAATTAGGGTATAAAAAAAAAAAAAAAAAAAAAAAATTTTTTTTTTTTTGTTAGAGTTTTGTTAGCTGTGTTAGCTGTATTAACAATGTTTAGAAAGTATAGCGCGGAGGAGGCTTATGCCCTGTTAGCGGCAGACTCAGAGGCGACTGACACTGCCTCAGAGAGTGAAGCAGGGAGTGACGCAGGGGATGCAGGGGACATGGACTATGTGCCAGATACTGCAGGACCATCAGGAGAAATCGACGATTCCCCTAATGCTGACCATGGCGCAGATGACTGGGTACCCCCTAATAATTTTTCCCCAGACATCCCAGTGTTTACAGGCAATCCTGGCATACAGGCGGACCTGTCTGCCTATAGTGCGCTGGATGTTATGCAGCTGTTCTTGGGGGATGAGATTTTTGGGGAGATAGTCACCCAGACTAATCTCTATGCGGAGCAATATCTGGCACGCAATCCAGACTCTCTTATCTCTAGGAAAGAGAGATGGTACCCAACCAGTGTGCCAGAATTTAAACAATTCTGGGCACTGACCATGTTAATGGGGCTAATTAAAAAGCCCACAATTAGGATGTATTGGGCTAAACATCCTATTTGCAATACTCCTATTTTTGCCGAGACAATGACAAGGGAAAGATATGAAGACATACTAAGATTTATGCACTTTAGTGATAACAACAAGTGCCCCCCAAAAGGTGATCCGCAGTATGATCTTCTTTACAAACTACGCCCTTTAATTGCCCACTTTAACAGTAAATTTGCCGCTATATATACCCCCAATAAAAACATTTCCATTGACGAGTCCCTAATGAAGTTTAAGGGAAGACTGGGGTTTAGACAATATATCCCATCCAAAAGATCCCGATATGGGATCAAATTTTATAAACTATGTGAAAGTGGCAGTGGCTACGTATACACCTTCCGTGTATACGAAGGAAGGGATAGCCACCTTGATCCCCCAGGTTGCCCAGATATAGTAGGGACAAGTGGAAAAATTGTCTGGGACTTAATAATGCCACTACTTAATAAAGGTTATCATCTATACATTGATAACTTTTATAATAGCATCCCACTGTTACAAATGTTGTATTGCTTCGAGACCGTGGCCTGTGGCACTATTCGGAAGAGTCGCACAGGTTTCCCAAAGGCTCTGGCAAACAAAAAAATGAAAAGGGGGGAAACAGCAGCTCTCTGCCAGAATGAACTGCTGGCACTCAAGTACAGGGATAAAAAGGATGTTTTCATCTTAACCACCATCCATGGTGAAAACACTCGGAGGGTCGCAGTTCGTGGCAGAGACGAATATAAACGGGTGCCAGTCTGCATACGGCAATATAATCGGCATATGGGGGGCGTTGACCTGTCCGATCAACTGATGCAGCCATATTTGATCATGAGAAAGACCAGGGCATGGTATAAAAAAGTGGGCATATACCTTTTGCAGATGGCAATCCACAATGCCTTTGTTATTTTTAAAAAGGCAAATGCTGGGCTGAAAAGCACTTTTCTTTCTTTCCAGTTTGAGCTAATTTCTAAGCTGCTAGAATGCCACACAAGGAGACCATCAGTGGAGCCTAGCAGAAGAATGGAGGCAGGTCACTTCTGCTTTAAGATTCCACCAACCCCTAAAAAACAAAACCCCCAGAAAAGGTGCAGGGTGTGTTACAAGAGGGGCGTAAGAGTTGAGACCAGCTATTACTGCCCTGATTGCCCCTCTCAGCCCGGCCTATGTATTGGCCATTGTTTTAAAATTTTTCACACCCAGGCCGAATAAGTAGACCAGTTTTGGGGTGTGATTTTTGGTTACCGAATCTTGGCTTTGTCTACCGTTTATCCTGTCTTCTCTGATCCTTGACCTCGGCTTGTCCTATCGTTGTTCCGTTTCTCTTTACTCCTTTGACCTCGGCTTGTACCTTGACAATTCTCTGCTTGTATAGCCCGGCCATTCTAAGGACCGGTATTACAAGTTTCTCTCTCTGTGTTCTCTCTCTTTGTGGTCTGTCTGTGTTTTGGTTTCGGAATCCATGACAGCTTTGCCCGGGACGCAGATAACTGTGTACTACCCCCGGATAAGTTTACCCCAACTATTCTGTATATGGGGGTATCATTGCACTAAGATGACATAGCTGAGCAACATATTAGGTGTTATACTGCCGTAGCACACATAAGGATAGCAAAATATACAGTAACATCTCCAAGTGTGTGTCAAAAAGGCAGAAAAAATGCTAATTGCAACTAGACTTGGTACAAACTAACAAAAAAATGATCCTACACTAAGGTTTAGAATATACCTTTTGAAATACCCTGGGGTGTCTACTTTAAGAAATGGTAGGCCTTTGTGGGGTAGTTTGAATTTAATACCTGCTAAGATGCTTGGAAATTGCACATAGGCCCAGCGTCAAAATTCAAAGTTTGGTAAAAACTGATATGGCTTGGTCTCCTATATGGCACTGTAGCTTCACAAAATAGTCCCAAAGACATACAATAGGGGTGTCATTTTACTCAGAAGACTTAGCTGAACATAATTTGGGGGGTATGAACTTAGTGGCACATGTGAAATATACAAAATGCCCAGCACAAATGCAATCCATATGTAAAAAACGCACAAAATAATTTTATACCACATACTTTGGCATCTATTGGTGAAAAAATGGGGGCATGTTAAGGCACAATATGCACCTTATGAGATACCCTGGAGTGTCTACTTTTACAAATGGTAGGCCTTTGTGGGTTTTTTTTGAACAGTCAAACTGTTATAATACCCCAAATGGAAGCATAGGCTCATTAAATCCGTCTCTCAAAATTCTACTGTGAGTACTGAAAAGGACAGGTCTCCTATATGGCACTGTAGCTTCACGAACTAGTGCCAAAGACATACAATGGGGGTGTCATTTTACTCAGAAGACTTAGCTGAACATAATTTGGGGGGTTTGAACTTAGTGGCACATGTGAAATATACAAAATGCCCAGCACAAATGCAATCCATATGTAAAAAACGCACAAAATTATTTTTTACCACATACTTTGGCATCTATTGGTGAAAAAATGGGGGCATGTTAAGGCACAATATGCACCTTATGAGATACCCTGGAGTGTCTACTTTTACAAATGGTAGGCCTTTGTGGGTTTTTTTTGAACAGTCAAACTGTTATAATACCCCAAATGGAAGCATAGGCTCATTAAATCCGTCTCTCAAAATTCTACTGTGAGTACTGAAAAGGACAGGTCTCCTATATGGCACTGTAGCTTCACGAACTAGTGCCAAAGACATACAATGGGGGTGTCATTTTACTCAGAAGACTTAGCTGAACATAATTTGGGGGGTTTGAACTTAGTGGCACATGTGAAATATACAAAATGCCCAGCACAAATGCAATCCATATGTAAAAAACGCACAAAATTATTTTTTACCACATACTTTGGCATCTATTGGTGAAAAAATGGGGGCATGTTAAGGCACAATATGCACCTTATGAGATACCCTGGAGTGTCTACTTTTACAAATGGTAGGCCTTTGTGGGTTTTTTTTGAACAGTCAAACTGTTATAATACCCCAAATGGAAGCATAGGCTCATTAAATCCGTCTCTCAAAATTCTACTGTGAGTACAGAAAAGGACAGGTCTCCTTTATGGCACTGTAGCTTCACAAACTAGTGCCAAAGACATACAATGGGGGTGTCATTTTACTCAGAAGACTTAGCTGAACATAATTTGGGGGGTTTGAACTTAGTGGCACATGTGAAATATACAAAATGCCCAGCACAAATGCAATCCATATGTAAAAAGTGCACAAAATTATTTTATACCACATACTTTGGCAACTATTGGTGAAAAAATGGGGGCATGTTAAGGCACAATATGCACCTTATGAGATACCCTGGAGTGTCTACTTTTACAAATGGTAGGCCTTTGTGGGTTTTTTTTGAACAGTCAAACTGTTATAATACCCCAAATGGAAGCATAGGCTCATTAAATCCGTCTCTCAAAATTCTACTGTGAGTACTGAAAAGGACAGGTCTCCTATATGGCACTGTAGCTTCACGAACTAGTGCCAAAGACATACAATGGGGGTGTCATTTTACTCAGAAGACTTAGCTGAACATAATTTGGGGGGTTTGAACTTAGTGGCACATGTGAAATATACAAAATGCCCAGCACAAATGCAATCCATATGTAAAAAATGCACAAAATTATTTTTTACCACATACTTTGGCATGTATTGGTAAAAAAATGGGGGCATGTTAAGGCACAATATGCACCTTATGAGATACCCTGGAGTGTCTACTTTTACAAATGGTAGGCCTTTGGGGTTTTTTTTCGAACAGACAGACTGTTATAATACCCCAAATGGAAGCATAGGCTCATTAAATCCGTCTCTCAAAATTCTACTGTGAATACTGAAAAGGACAGGTCTCCTATATGGCACTGTAGCTTCACGAAATAGTGCCAAAGACATACAATGGGGGTACCGTTGTACTCAGCAGAAGTAACTGAACACATAATAAAACTTTGTACAGGAATAGCACACACCAACTTTACAAAATACACATGAGAAGTTCTTTGTTATAAGTTTGTGTGCGAAAACCCCCAAAAAACACAATTTTACTCCAATATTTAGCAGAGGTTGGCGGTAAAATGGCTACGTAGAAAGTGTCAAAACAACCTTAGGTAAATAGCCTGTGGTGTCTACTTTATATAAATATATACTTTTGTGTGACAATTTTGTTTTCTTTTATGGCTATTAGGCTTACAAGACAAACATACCAAATTCTAAAATCGCTCCACATAAAAAGTGTATTTTACTCCTTGTGCTTTGTGACCTGTAACTACCAAAAAAACCTGAAAATCCCAGACACATTATATATTCTGTAATTCAGAACAACTAAATGAATTTATTTTTAATTACTTTCCTTAACCTGCACTAATTATGTACACATTATTATTGCAAAAACTGTAAAAAAAACACACAAAAATTCATTTTTTTGCATATTTCTGTATTTTTTTAATAATAAATAAGCATTTATATATATATGTGTTACATCAAATTAAAGCCCTTTCTGTCCTTTAAAAAACGGTATATAATATGTGTCGGTGCAATGAATAAGTAAAAAGCAAATTGCAGTTGAACGCAAATAGCAAAAAATGCAAAAAATGCCGTTGTCATTAAGTGAAAGACAAGCTTCTGAAGCTCTGTCCTTAAGGGGTTAATAGCCAGGGACACATTTTGAAGGATATAACTATTGTCTACAACTGTTTACACAGACTTATCATGATAATGATGATCAGAAATTTGGGGGTTCGTTACTAAACCATACCTGACCTCCCCCTGACCCACACCAATTACATACAGGAAGGAGTTATTTGCTGGCCCTGATTTATATTCCACCCCTTCTCGCTATTCTGTCCCCTGCTGCTCCATCTATTTGCTCTGATACCTTCTGAGAAAAGCACGCACACCAGGAGTTACGTCCAACAAACGTATTTTATTTATTAAAGAAACAAATAGGACTATGTCACACATTCCGAAGGGTAGCATATTTCCTGTCTCACCCTCCTCTGCCAAACTGCCCCTCCAAATTTGTCAAATCTTATGCCATGCTGCCACTTCAGTCAAAGCTGTATCATATCCTATAATGATACCTCTTTCCCTCGTCACCCAGCACAAGCTGTAAAATCACTGGCCAGGATCTCCACCCTTACCAGACACACTCACCAACTGAAGATTATCTGCCTGGTTGCCCCTACGCTCCTCACCCTCACAAATCTTCCGCTCTGCTGCCATAATGCTTCCTCACTGTCTTGAACTATACATTACCCTACATTACCCATCCCAGATGGTCCCTTCTCTCCTCACTGCTCAGACTGTAAATTTTCCTATTGGAATGTGCACACATGCAAAACAATGCTACATAAGGGGGTATATAAATCGGGTCAGGAAAAAATAAATAAAATAAAAAATAAAAAGTGATGAAGAGTGTAGAGAAAATATAGAAAAAAAATATATAAATAGATAAATACAAAAGAGGGAAAAAATAGAAACCAAATTCTCTGCTGGATGACCCAAAAAATATGTATGAAACTGGTGTCTATATCCCGAACACAGTGAGGGATAAATGATACCTGTTGCAAATAATATACTTTGTATGATAAAAGATAAAAGTAACAAATAAGCAATACAGTACGAGGAACTGTTAGCTTAGGCAATGGAAATGGAAACAATATATCGCTGGAAAACTGAAGTACAAAACTGGACCAGCAGCACCATCAATCTTCGCACGCAGGACCTGTTTGCAAAGTACCGCCACCGGAGGCATCTGTTCTGCACGTCCCCTGAAGTGAGGCTCCTGCTCGGGACGTGCTCACAGACACACGCCATCCTCACCGGCAGCTGTATATTGGATCCTCACAATCCGTATCCATCTCCAACAATCCAAAGGTCCTTGCTGTTATTTTTCAATGCATCAGTCTGGTAATGCATCTTTGAATCTATTGTGACCTGTATTTTTACTACATTTAACTTTTTCAAAGTTATTTTAATATATGCAATACACTGGCATTTTTTTTAAATGAAGTGATCCAGTTTTGTGCTTCAGTTTTCCAGCAATATATTGTTTCCTTACAAGAGAGTAAGGAGAAAAGCATCCATATAAACCCCTAGAAGAAGTGAATATGGGTCATCCTGTACTCTAGATATGTGTAATGAAAATATACCCCAACACGCAGGATTCAACTCAACAGAAGACAACACAGAGGGGAGATACGTCTACCGGACCTCAGAATGGCCGGACTCGACGTATATGAGAGGAGTACAGAGTCAGGAGCGATCCGAGGTCATGGGCACAAAGAGACAGCGTAAACTAAGACTAGCCGGGGTCTGGTTCACAGTAAACAGCAAGTTGGCAAACAGAACAGATAAGGATAAAGAGATAACGTAGTCAGAAACAAAGCCAAGGTCAAGTACGAAGTGTCACGATTCGGGGAACCCAACACGCTAACACACACACACACAGAAAAGGTGCAGTACCGGACCTTAGAGTGGCCGGGCTAAGCACACACAGAATAGTCAGGAGACAAGCCGAGTAAGGGGAACCAGAAGACAGAATAACGAGAAACAAGCCGAGGTCAAAGGGTAGGAGAAAGTCACAAAGTCAGATTAACAAGCCAGAGAGTATGTAACCAGAAAACACAAGTTCAGTATCAATTCTAGCAAGCAAAGACCACAATAGGGCACTGAGAGACAGGAAAGGTAAGTATTTATATCCGTATCTTAATTCTGATTGGATAACTTCCAATCAGAATTAACAATCACACGTGGGGGATATCTATACCCCCCACTGTGATTGTTGCGCTGTAGCTTTAACGCCGGGTCACGTGAGTATCAGTATCAATATCAGTGCCGGCTCCCAGCGTGCAGTGTTAGACATGCTGCCGCTGGGAGGAGAGGAGGACGTGAGCGGCGTGTCAAGGGGAGAGGACGCCGCTCGCTGACCGGTAAGGGGCGGCGATGGACCGAGGGTGAGTTCTGCGAGAGGATTGGAGCCTCCCCTCACAGCTGCCCGCGGAGCCCTGACACGAAGGAACACAACTGAACACAACAAGCGCTAAAGGGAACTGAAACAGAAACCACGATAGGGCAAGGAACTAAGGGAAAAATGTGAGTATATATACCTTAACATCTATTTTGATTGGCCCCTGTCATATCCACGCCCCCAAAAGGTAAGTGTATGGGGAGTGTGGCATGAATGTAAGCTCGTTTGAGCAGGGTCCTCTTCAACCTATTGTTCCTGTAAGTTTATTTGTAACTGTCCTATTTATAGTTAAATCCCCCTCTCATAATATTGTAAAGCGCTACGGAATCTGTTGGCGCTATATAAATGGCAATAATAAATAAATAAATAAATGACAGGGACCAATGGGAGGCCTTTGCCAATTTAGGCTCCCACTGTCCCTTTAAGAGCGCGCCCGATACCCGCGGCGCGCTCTTAGAGTCAGGCGGGACACGTGACCGCTTTTCGCGGTCACTGCCCACCTTCCTGTCACAGACGACGGATGAGCCGTGCGCGGCTCATGCAGCAGCAGGACCGCGCGCGGCTTGATCAGAGGACCCCGGCCGGCCCCTGGGAAGGGTAAGTACCGCTACAATATGTAGATGAATAGGGTGTTCTGCTTGTTGTAGGGGACCTACCAGACATTTTACAAATGGAACAAATGGGCAAAGTCAAATTATCTTGAGCATCCAAAACAAGCTGGCCAGTTGTTGTGGACTTATGTAGTGGTGATCTTCCAAAAGGGTAGGATACTGGGAATATTTCTAGAACTAAACAAAGCTTCTAGGTATGGCCGCAAACAGCATAACAGGGTTGGGTGGACTTAATTAGATGCAGCTTTCAGTTCCCACCTAGTCGCACCATGACATGTTGATATACTCATCACATGAAATTTTGGAGTATGTGACCCAGGTAAATATAAGCTGTGTTTTCCTAGAAGAGAGCAGGCAATTGAGGACAATATCTTCTGTGAAGGTGGAACAGAAGTACTTGTCTGTTTAGTGGTCAGGGTACCGTTAGCAGTAGTACTCCAAACCCTAAATAAAGTATAGGTGTAATTTACTATAGCTACCAGGTCACCTGAAATGTGTCCACATGGAGTGCAGGGTAACACGTCATGTCAAAGTGAGCTTTAGTTGATCTGAACTCCTGAGTTGGGGAGCATCCGCCTCAAATGTTCAGAATGAAGAAGTTAGGCGGTCACTTTGGGATTTATGGTAACCCTAAATAAGAAAGAATGGAATTAGGGATACCAAACATACATCAGCCATTAATGCACAGCAACACTAAAAAAAAATATTAATTTAGGAATTTGTGTTACACAGTTGCCGCAGATAGTATAACCAAGTAATCTTCCAAAAAAATAAAATACTTCCAAACACATACAATACTTTGAAGCAAGAACATACATACACCTTTATATACAAACAGTCACACCTTTAGTAGCTCCAACATATTACTGAATCATCTGGCACAAGATATAAATAAACAAACATTTCAGAAAACACCCTTTTCTTTAAAAAAAAATGTTATAGTTGATTATCTTTTTTATTCCTGTATAACTCATTATATCTATGGAGTAGATATGTTATTTTGTTAGTTGGCAAAATAAAAGGAAAATAATGACTGAAAAAAATAAATTCTGAGTGAGTTAAACCTTTTTTTTTTACATTTCTAATTTAGATTTCAGGGAGGAGGAGGGGGGTGGGGAGGGCACATCTTAAACGAAAGGCATCGGAGAAAACTATAGCTTTGTATGCTTATTCTTAATGCTTTAGTGTTCCTTTAAATCATCTATTTACCATCTATTTAATATGAAGGTCAGTTATATGAATCAATGTAAAAGTATGTTGGAGGAGCAATTAATACACTTGGCAGTACAGAGTGTTATAGCCTTCACATTATTATTCAAGGTGCATATTTTTACAGCAAATGGGTACAGTGACTTTGGAAGTTATGGCTACACAAAGAAGGGGTTTTGTGCAATTTATTGCCAATTACAAATACTACTGAATGAGATTCATAGGACGTTTTTTTTGTTTGTTTGTTTTTTTTGCTGCCTTTAAAGGGACACTCTAGGCACCCAGACCACTTCTGCCCATTGGAGTGGTCTGGGTGCCAACTCCCACTACTCTTAACCCTGCAAGTGTAATTATTGCAGTTTTTTTATAAACTGCAATAATTACCTTGCAGGGTTAACTCCACCTCTAGTGGCTGTCTATTAGACAGCCACTAGAGGTCACTTCCTGGGTTCTAGCACAGGAAACCTGTGCTAGAGCGTCGCTGGACGTCCTCACGCTGTGTGAGGTCCTCCAGCGTCGCTCAAAACCCCATAGGAAAGCATTGAAATTATTTTTCAATGCTTTCCTATGGGGAGACGTAATGCGCATGCGCGGCATTGCCGTGCATGCGCATTAGGTCCCCTCGGCCGGTGGGCGAGATCAGTCTCGCCCACCTGCCGACGCAATGAAGAGGAGGAGCGTCGCGGAGGCAGAGACAGCGACGAGGGACATTGCCGCTGCCTCAGGTAAGTCACTGAAGGGGTTTTCACCCCTTCAGTAACCGGGGATTGGGGGATCGTTTTCCTGGCACTGGAGTTTCCCTTTAATTAAAGCAATTAGATACAGAGCTATATAATTGAGTTTAATTTCTCCTCCATTCAAGGGAAAGGGTGATCAGTAGGCCGCAATCCCTCCTTTATGTCTACAGAGAAACTTTATTATTTTGTTAGTTGTGCTTGTTGTGTGATTGCAACTAGTTTAGGCTTGGAAAACAGATCAGGAATGCTTGTAGAATATCCAGTGATTTATTCCAGATTCTCCTGTATCCCTTATTATAATAGTAGACAGGTTTACAATATGTGCATATTTCAGGGGTGTAGCTGGTTAGATGAAAATATATCTTTGACACCAAAATGCACCAACTCTGGTGTTAACCCCTTAAGGACCAAACTTCTGGAATAAAAGGGAATCATGACATGTCACACATGTCATGTGTCCTTAAGGGGTTAAACTGTTCCATAATGTTCAGTGTGTATTAGTGTATCACACAACTCCATGGCGATTTAGCTCACATCAAAGTTTCTGTTACTTCTTAGACATTTTAATATTTCATTTACACATAATAATACATATGTATATTATCTTTAATATTATATATACTTAAACCATACTGGAAGGAGGTGGAAACAATAGCTAGGGACCTACTGGGCAGGCCATGGCCATTGAATATCGAACAACGTATAATATTCATGTTACCACCCGTAACACATAAAACAGAAAAAGGTCTGATATTTAATTTGATGAAAACTGCAGTGAAACTCATAGCAAGATCATGGAAGTCAACACAGGTACCCATAAGAGAGGCGCTGCTAGACCAAGTCACTCTAAATTGGAAATATTAAGCGATGGCGGACAAACACCTACACCCACGAAAACATATAAAGCAAGCGGGAGAGAGATGGAGGGAATACCTAGAGAAAAACCCACACAATACCTAACTAAAGACATAGCAACCAATAATGCCAGGGGTAAAAGAAAGGGGGAAGGTACACATCAATATGACGCCACAGCGCACAACAAAAAGCAGACGCAATAGACCCTCCACGAAAACCAGGGAAGGGTAGACACGAGAACTATGCGAACTCTAAAAGGAACGGGTACTAGTCAAAATTAACCAATTGGAATGTGTAATGTGCAATATGTATACACCCCCAGAATGTAACAGACTGTTCCTGCACACCCCTCTTTTCTTTTCTGTACCCTGGCAAGCAGGCGCTGAAAGTTGAACAATGTGAAACAATAAAAAAACAAGTTTCAAGTTGAAAAAAATAATATTATATATACTTATCCTTGTATAACTTTTTGTAAATAAAATTTTATTGAGTTTCGCAAAAGTCATGTACCTTACAATAGATAAAAAGTAGGCATGAAGTACTACCAATTTGAGCAACAATAAACAATTAAAAAAAAAAACAATTAAACAATTAAAAACTGTGAAGACATCACTTTCATCTTTTATAACCCCCTACATATCTTTTTGAGAGTATGGAATGCATGTGAGTGAAAGCTTACCAGGCATTCACAAGATGGAAATTAGATCTAGGTCAACCAAATTATGATAAGGGCATAAATCATTATAAGAGCTTCTCGAAGTCCACATATTCTGTGGAGAGAAGTCAATGGGTCCAGTTCGCCAAATAAGACCAACACCAGCCCATGGCACTCATTAGATACTCCACAGAGTTACGTTCCTCCATTCATTGGAACCACAAGCTAAGCAGGGGAGGGATGTCTGTTTTTCCAAGGGGACCAGACTCTTGGCTACATTTTGGATTCGTATAGTCAGTCATTTTTTGGCAATGAGAAGTTTTAGTTATTGTGTGATCGAATAAGAATGAGGCTGACTTAAAAGGGGTTGGTTGATAAGAGAATTTCGGATTAGGGAGGAGTCTTGCCAAACAGGGAGGTGATTATCCCTGTGAATTTAACAAATATGTATTTTTTTAACCCGTGAAAAATAAAATTACAAATGTTACTCCAACCAAAAACCAGTGTTTTCATAAAAGTCTGGTTTTGGTTAACTTCACTCTTTCTGAGTTTGTCCTACTGCCAAAGTAAAAAAAAAAAGGGTAAAACTCATAAGAAAAATTCTCCAGTAAAACCGATCCACCTTGGCTTATGTCACTCCCGCTTGCCGAAGCGGGGGAGGTCAGGGAGGATGGACTGAGGGGAAGGCAGGAATGACACAGAGAGGGTGGCGTGCTTCCATTGGCTGTCTGGTGCTAGCATGCTGTGCAGGCTGCCTGATGACCCTAATGGCGATGTAAATCAACCTATGGCAGCTAAGGGGTTAATCTTTGTGTAATAATGTTATTTTTCAGAACTAGTCTCCAAAATTGCACTCAATGCTCATGGTGAAACATAGTGCCTTTAGTTATGGTGTGGTTCCTGTTCAGCCATTACAGAGAGAACATTATCCATTACTTGTGCCATTACAGAGAGAAGCTTAGCTAATATTATTGGTTGGTCCCACCTACAAGGGCAGTCCAAATGCTTCATTTGGGCCTCGTCAGTAATGTGTAGCTAGAAATGACATTTCCCATTTGTCCCCTTATGAGAAAAATTGTTCTGCTTTGGCCTTTTTAAATGTTGTTAGTTACAAAAGGTACACTTCATGGTGTTTGTGGAATTATGTGATACTGTTTTGCAGTGTCATTATTACTTTGTTATCGAATAACAATTTTGATTTGACTGATCGATAATTGACATTAAAGGAACATTATAGTGATAGGAATACAAAGCTGTATTCCTAGTAGTGATGTCCCGAACGGTTTGCTGGCGAATAGTTCCTGGCGAACATAGCTTGTTCGCGTTCGCCACGGATGGCGAACACATGCGATGTTCGGTCCGCCCCCTATTCGTCATCATTGAGTAAACTTTGACCCTGTACCTCACAGTCAGCAGACACATTCCAGCCAATCAGCAGCAGACCCTACCTCCCAGACCCTCCCACCTCCTAGACAGCATACAATTTAGATAAATTCTGAAGCTGCATTCTTTCTTTTTTTTGTGTTTCTGTTTATTATACATTATCCTCCATAGCCAGTAACCTGTGTTTATTATACATTATCCCCCATAGTCAGTAACCTGTGTTTATTATACATTATCCCCCCATAGCCAGTAACCTGTGTTTATTATAAATTATCCCCCATAGCCAGTAACCTGTGTTTATTATACATTATCCTCCCATAGCCAGTAACCTGAGTGTAATATAGAGATACTGTGTGTAATACAGAGATACTGAGTGTAATACAGGGATACTGTGTGTAATATAGAGATACTGTGTGTAATACAGAGATACTGAGTGTAATACAGGGATACTGTGTGTAATATAGAGATACTGTGTGTAATAAAGAGATACTGAGTGTAATACAGGGATACAGTGTGTAATACAGGGATACAGTGTGTAATACAGAGATACTGAGTGTAAAACAGGGATACAGTGTGTAATACAGGGATACAGTGTGTAATACAGAGATACTGAGTGTAATACAGGGATACTGGGTGTAATATAGAGATACTGAGTGTAATACAGGGATACTGGGTGTAATATAGAGATACTGAGTGTAATACAGGGATACTGTGTGTAATATAGAGATACTGTGTGTAATACAGATATACTGAGTGTAATACAGGGATACTGTGTGTAATATAGAGATACTGTGTGTAATACAGAGATACTGAGTGTAATACAGGGATACTGTGTGTAATACAGGGATACTGTGTGTAATATAGAGATACTGAGTGTAATACAGGGATACTGTGTGTAATATAGAGATACTGTGTGTAATACTGAGATACTGAGTGTAATACAGGGATACTGTGTGTAATATAGAGATACTGTGTGTAATACAGAGATACTGAGTGTAATACAGGAATACGGTGTGCAATGCAGAGATACTGAGTGTAATACAGGGATACTGTGTGTAATACAGAGATACTGTGTGTAATACAAGGACTATTGGAGAGGGGCAGTAAATGTAATATAATAGAATTAAGGGAGGAAAACATGGAGAGGGGGGCAGTAAATGTCATATAATAGAATTAATGGAGGAAGACATGGAGAGGGACATGGCACTAAAAGACTGTGTCCACTCCGGGCAGCAGCCAGCTGAGTCAGGCTGGGGCTGCCGGGAGTGGACAAGGGGGAGATATGTGGCGGGACATCGCCACTAAGTGCCATGTCCCCTGAGAATTCAGAGGTTTGGTTTTATATTTTTTTTATATTTATTATTTTTGCAGTGCAAGGTTGAACATACACGCTTGTGCTGCCACAACAGCAGGAGCAAGCGAAGAATAGTATACAATGGAAACATTTTTGTGGCATGCAGTATCAGCACAATTTTTGATAGTAAAGTCACGCCAGGTAGATATATTAGGACGCTGGCTTAGTAAATATGATAAGTACAGCTGCATTGGTAGTGAGTAACAAGTGAGAAACAGTGTGGTAAAACTATGTGATAGAACTATGTGATAAAACAACTGAGCGTATCATTGCGCACCTGACATGTGCTGTGTAAGCTATATGTGCAAGTTGTCGCCTGATGTGTAACAAACATATGTGGTAAATGCTGGAATAGGCATATAATCTTAAGGCTGGAACTGTTTACGTGTAGATATTGCACAGATTAAAGCCAGCGGGCGCTGTAACCACTGGGACCCAGTTATCAAGGCCCTTGTACATTCTAGCATTTAGGCATGAGGCTGCAGGTAATTAGTTAGTTCATACGAGGCTCTCACTATTGTGGAAGTTTAGTGTGCGTGCCCAGGAGGTCCTAGGTCATTATTTTGCAGACTTGGGCTCACATGCGGGTACTGGTCATCGGTTGAAGTAGTTAGCGGTCGGCATCTATGAATCAGGCTGTCCCTTGTGTAGCGGCTCTTCACCCAATACCCTGTCTGGGCTCTGCGGGATCTAACTGGGGAAGCTCTGCTGCAATTCGAGTGTGCTGCATATCTCCGCCTCCAGCCCCTTTCCGGGTCGGTGATAGCTGCAGTGAGGTAGTGCGCAGAGGTGGCGGCCCGTTGGGAGCGAGGCAACCATGCCCTCCAGCCCCGGGCCGGTGATGAGGCCGACATCTTCTTGCCACGGACCCGGCAGTCCGGATGGGCCGGGTCCCTCCCGGGTGGGGAGCAGCGGTGGGTTCCGATGGTGCGTCGACGCGAATGGCGGTGAACCCTCCGTCTATGTGGGCGATGTCTTAGGGTCGAGCCCTTGGTGGCCCTCGGCCCAGGTAGGCCAGTGGCCGGAGCAACTAGGCCCAAGGGGGTCTCCTGCACTCCCCGGTTTGCACCCCTCCGCGCCTTTGCACGTGGTTGGGGCTGCAGCTGTTCTACCCGGTGCCCCAGAGCTCTCCAGAAGTGCCTAAAGTGCTCATCAATTCGTTGTAGGAGTCGCTCTACGGGGCAACAAGGGAACAGTTCTGATTGCACGCTGGCATCGTTTTGAGGGTAAGTCGCCACCGCCATCTTAATTCAGGTTGCTGTGCTCCGAGTGTGTTAGCGGTGAGGCGTGTAGATCGTTTTTGGGCCTCAGTGTGGATTATAAGGTAAGTGCAGTGGTGGCCCCTTGTGAAAGTCCTGTGGGGACCGGGATAACCCCCGCCGGTCCAAGGGGGGGGGTAGGAGCAGTTCCAAACGTTTGTGTTGCTTGTGAGCAGGGAGATCGGCCGCCTCTCCTCTGCTCCGTTATAGCAGGTTGCAGTAGTGGATCGCTGGTTCCCGGTGGGTATTAGGCTTTGCTTAGGCTTTAGGTCGCTTTGCTGGATCGCCCTCAGTATTGTGGTTCTCGTTATTATGTTAAAGTCACTTGTTTACCGGGGTTAAAGACTTAAATTCAGCCCAATTTGCAGGAGCTCAGGACATACACATCTGATCTGCTTGATGGCTAGGCTCTGCCCCCCCGGTTTTATATTTTGTGTCTGCAATATGTACTGTGATGGTTTTCCCTTGTGTATGTCTTGCTATTACTGCATTGCAGAACATTTAAAAGTTGACAGTTGACAGTTAACTCCTGGAGCCGTGAATAAAAATTGCCAGTTGACTCCCAGGCTATGTGTTATGTGGTCCTTGGGAATGGGAATTATGCTGTGTGTCCTGCCTTCTGTATGATGAATCCTGAGTGCCAGCGGAGAGCCCTTGGATTAACCCCTGCCGCTCCGCTACAAGGCTCCCATTGACCCACGTCATTCCAGCACCCCCACACATGAACGTTTTGGGGGCGTAGGCATGACGTGGGCCAATCACTGGTGTAACAGTAGTGTACATTAAAAAAAATAATCGAAATTTGACTGTGAAATAATAGCAGTCAGTTTCCTTCACACGTGTGCGTTCCAGGGCCTGCCAGGGCACAGTGTCACACCAGTGCAACTCATATCTGGTGTAACAGTAGTGTACATTTAAAAAAAAATAAAAAATACAGGGGGCTTGTTGTCACCTTTCGGGGACCCTTGGTGTTGTATGTGGCTGGGTGGAGGAAGAGACCTTCAATGACATCAGTGAGGACAAGGAACGGGACATGGCTAGCTTGGTATCCAACCTTGTGCAAATGGGGAGTTTGCGGTTGTGCAAATGGACTGTTTGCGGTTGTTTGCGGTGCGTTAAACAGGGAGTTTGGTCTGTCACTGTGAAGCGGGCGTAACCCTTACACTACCTGATCGATACAACATCATACCTGATGTTTTAAAGCACGTTATTCCAAACAATTTAGGAATGTTAGGTGATTTATGCCATTTATGGATTAAAACCAGACTCTGCATCAACTGTGTAATTTTCCATGGGAGTTTTGCCATGGATCCCCCTCCGGCATGCCACAGTCCAGGTGTTAGCCCCCTTGAAACAACTTTTCCATCACTATTGTGGCCAGAAAGAGTCCCTGTGGGTTTTAAAATTCACCTGCCTATTGAAGTCTATGGCGGTTTGCCGGGTTTGCGTTTGCCGTTCGCGAACCGAAAATGTTATGTTCGCGACATCACTAATTCCTAGCATTATATGAACCCTCTGCCGACTCTGTGAAACTGCAGGAAGCACCACTGGTGGCTGTCAATGTAAGCAGTGAGATGAAGTGGTCTGATTGCCTCCAGTGTCCCTTGAAGCATATGTCCCGTCTGAATTAGGGTCCATTTGCTATGATCACATTTCACATACCTCCCTGCTTGGTTCGCTTTAGCAGCAATGTTGTTTTACTGTACCCCTCGTCCTATCCCATCTTACAAATAAAATCATCAGTAATAAAGATTTAATTGCAAAATAAATCACATATGCCCCTAGAAGGAAACAATTCATTTCACTTGCTCTTTAAATTTTCATGTGGGTAATAAGAGTGTTTGAAAGTCATGACAGAACTTAATTCTTGCTCAAAAGTTACATTAGGACTTAGTATATATGCATGTAGATTTCATAATTTACATTCCAGGAATAATATAAATATTTCCGTTTAGTAGCCTACAGAAGTTACGTGATTGGCTGGTCAGACAAGGGGGCCATTTTAGGTCTCCCCAAGTGAAGTAAAAAATATATTTCCAGCACTGTGGCCAGGGGTCACCAAGCACCAGATTACCTACAAGTGTTAATTATCAGGGTTATTCACTAAAGTGAAAATTCAAAGAGAATTTAAAATTTAAGGCCAAAGTAGCCAGGCTGAAAGCATAGCTAGCTATTTCTAGTTTAAACTCTGCAGAATTTTTGGCTTTTTTGAACGAAAATATATCACCTTGACGTTCTTTGTATATGTAAATAACCTTTATTTATATGCCACTTTTTCAAGCCCACCCTTTGCAGTGGATCAATAATCAAGTACTACATATAGTACCTGCAAGGCTTGCTTAATGACATACGTATACCTACCAATGTCAAACCTGCCAATCACAGTGCAGCGGAGAGAAGCCAAGAATTGTCTGGGGATCTCTTTGTGCTTGAATTGCCTGAAAAAATCTTTGAACTTGGATTTTCTTCTTACATAGGTTTTTTTTTGTTTGTTTATTTGTCTTATTGTCTTATTTAAACCAAAAGTGGAAGACCTTCCTTATGTTATAATTCTGTGTGCAGGAGAAGTAGGTCTAATAATTCCTGAGGCAAAAGCTGTTTTGGATGGGTGGAGGGCAGGGTCTTTTATTAGGATGGAAAAGACACAACAGTAAGTCCAGGGGCATTGGGATACTATTTCCCAAATTTATATAAAAACAATTAGAATTAGAATTCCAAGAATAATGATACTCTGTGAGTTCCAGGACATAGGGTCCATGTAGCCTGCCAAACATCTCATTTCCCACACACTGAAGCCCGTGAGATAGAGGAAATGGTAGGGTATATATTTCACAGCAAAGAGGAGCTTATCATTAAGTTCCCCTGAGGTTTCAAGACCCGTAATAAGTTATCCCTGGAGTAAGTAATACTATGCATTCTGTCAAGTTCAGGTGAGCAATAGCAGGAGATGGTGCATTGATGAGTCCATGGGTTTTAAAGACATGTCTGACGCTGATGGTGCACAAGAGAGCCCAAGGTAATATCTTGGTCAACTGTCTACCAAGGTAATTAGTCTAGGGCAAAAGCAGAGGAGACTAGTAAAATAATCATCAGAAGACGCAGACTGGGAAACAGGAACATGGCAGTATGGTATAGCCATAGAAAATATGTTTGGTAGAGCCATAGAGAAGGATGGGTCAGAATCTGGACAGTGCAGTATTCCTAGTTTTCTAAATCTTAGCTTTTCTAGGGAACATTTATGTGTCTGTTTCCATAAACCCATCTATAAACAAGCATTTTCCCAATTACTATAAAAAAAATACTATACTAATGTTAAAATGTGATTACTGTGTAAGATTTAGCATATTCCACAACAGCCTTATTTTTAACATTGAGAAATTTATACACTTACATAACCTCTCCACCCTCTCCTTTTTGCAAGTGAAGTATTACATTGCAATAAAATAGTCTGGCTGTATTCCATAAGTTCACTATGATGCAACCCAGACAGCTTATTGCAGAGCTGAAGGAGGAATTCTGCGTGCTTATATTTATAGAAAAGTTAAACTGGTGTGGTGCTGTGTGTGCAGTATTGGCATGCACTGATTCTACATGATTATTAAATAAATCTATAAAAACAGATATGGAACCATCGAATGCGAGTTTCAGATATCACTCTGGTAGGTGATTAATTCTGAAATATATGTTTTACTGGTGCAGAGAATCCAAAAAACTGTAACCTGTCTGTGTATAAGTGAATGTCTATCCAGGTTACTCATGGTGTTTTATAAGAAATTAAAACTTGCAATGACACTGATCACGTCTAAGTGAAGGCATGCAGATTGTTGTGGTTGCTTAGAATCTTTCTCTTCCACTCTAACACCACGTAGTTATAAGGGATTGGCTTTCCCTTCTGACCAGACCTAATTATGCTCCTGTCTCACTCTTTATTGAAAGCAGTCACTACTTTATGTATGGCCTACTGCCCTGTGGTCAACATTCCACTGGCTGGAATCCAACAGTTCAATACCTGATACTTACCTTGTACCAGTTCCTGTATACCACAGATTGTATGAACGTCTCAATTCAGCATATTCTCACACATGTACTCAAGAGCTGCTACATGTAAATATCCCTATCATGCAACCATGAGACTCCTTCAAGAAATCCATGGACATCATGTACAATAATCCACACATTCTACGACCCAAGTCAGTAGAGTTTACTATGCCAAGGAAGTCACCCTGCTGTGGACAGGGCTTTGAATGAGCAACTCCTTTTAGGAATAGTTCTGCCTTAGACTCTATGAGGCATTGAAGAATACACTTACCCTATTTCTCATGAAGCTCTTTCCTCTTTGGTTATCCATATTGATATTACATTTTGAGAGAGGCTACAACTGAGGGGGCTAAATAGGTTGCACTGTCCCAAAGTGCACAGCCCTATATAGCCTGAATTGTCATTGCTTTACCGGGAATAGGAGGAGCACATGCTGATTGGGCTTTACTGTTGACCTTCATCATATAGGGCGTATGCATAATGAGAACACTGAAAGTGTTTCTAAAAGTCTACTGCTCTTATGATGACTAAAGCTCACGAGAAAATTTGTGCACTCCATACATTCCCATAAAAATACACACAGTTCTTAAAAGAACATTACTGGGTGACTCCATCCCCTACAACAACTTCCCCTCAATGAAGTTGTTGTAAGGGCTGGAGTCACTGGGCCCTCTCTTACCTTCAAAGGTTAAACAATTTGCAAACTTTTTATCCTAAGAGATAGTACTGACAGGTGCCATGGGACCACCTTTGGGGTTAAACCGTGTTTGAACAGTACTGAAGGTAAGAGGATGTCCAGGCAGTGCTGTCCCATAACAACTCAATTGAGATTAAGTCGTTGTGGGATGGGAGAGCTCCTTTATTTGGGGATGAACAAATTATACTACAACTGGCCAATTAATCTGCTCCCTGCTGCCTTATACCCTGTAGACACATACAACCCATATGGGGTAAGTGCTGTTGCATCTCAATGGTTTGGTAGAATTAAAGGAGAGCTTAATGGAATAATCTTAATAACCATCTACCTTGTGTGTTGGAGCCATAATCATCCCTATGTAGGATGGAAGAATGGGGGTCTCTATTTTTTTCATGGATTACGTATCCTTCAGTGACAGTACCCACTGCAAGCGATCCCTGAAGGTTTGTACTGCACCAAGTACAATATGATGAATGAATAACGACTAAAGACCTGGAATCCATGGATCGAGTAGAAGGATGAGTAGAAGAAAGCATTCAGAGAAATCTTATGGGCAGTGTGACCAACTGGTAACGCACTTTGGGCTTTGCAACTTACCAGCCAATCTTGGGAACTTCCTAAATATATTCTTCTAAAACCTGGTAAATACATTAATTCTAATCTACCTAAAAAAACTATTTCCAAGGTTATTCACTGATGTGTTAATTGTCATGAATTTAAGATAAATTACAAAGTTTTGGGCATGTTTAACTCTGCACTGCAGTTCTTAATGTGTTGGGGAGATAATGATTAGTAAATTGCTGTGGAATAATGTGGCGCTATATAAATAACAATAATAATAATAATTAGCAAATTCCAAAGCTCTGTGAACAGCCTCAGTTCTGCTCGGAAAAGGAATGTCTGTGACTTGTAGTTTAATTATCAACTTTCTACTTAGGAACTTTACCGAGTTTGTGAGGCGGATTAAGCAGAGAATCTAACTTAATGGCACATTCCTTGCTATGACTGGGCCTTAAAGCCCTGCAGTCTATTTACATAGAAATAAAGGACAAATGTCACCTTTAAAACTAATTTTTAATCTAGTAATTTTATAAAGTTTTTAAATTAAGTCTATGTAAAAAAACTTTTTTTTGAAAATTCTATCCCTACCTTTAGTATATGACATGATTCGTCGGCCATATACATACACCTTGGGTCAGACATTGTTTGAAAACCGACAGTTAGTCTCTATGGTCTTCCCTGCTTCATTCCAATCACAGAATCAGGGAAGACCACAGAGACTAACTGTTGGTTATAAAACTGTCCAACCCAAGGTTTATGTATGTGGGATAAGAGTAAATATTGTCTATTAATGTGTAGTATTTTATGGCAAATAGTCAGTGGCGTACTAAGGGGGGGGCGGAGGGGGCGGTGGGCCCTGGGTGCCACCAGGGTTGGGGGTGCCATGAGCTTGGTCTGGTTGCTGGAGGGGGCTGTGTGAGCTGTGGCCACACAGTGCCCCATGTTAGTTAGGGTGCCATGCGGGCGGAGATAATTAAAAATCGGGGGCGGAGTCAAACCGACAGCGGAGGCGGGGCTTAATATGGCCCTTACCCGCTGCTGTTAGGAGGTGCAGCAAGATGGAATCCATGCTTCCCCACAGGCTTCAGAGAAGGACTTCAGGGAATCCAGTCCTCCTCCAGCCCACTGTCTGTAAGTAAGAGTGTGTGTGACTGTGTGTCTGTGTGTGTGTGACTGTGTGTCTGTGTGTGTGTGTGACTGTGTGTCTGTGTGTGTGTGAGACTGTCTGTGTGTAACTGTATGCCTGTAACTGTGTGTGTGTGTGTGTGTGTTTATGTGTGTGTGTGTGTGTGTGTGAGACTGTCTGTGTGTAACTGTATGCCTGTAACTGTGTGTGTGTGTGTGTGAGACCGTCTGTGTGTAACTGTATGCCTGTAACTGTGTGTGTGTGTGTGTATGTGTGTATGTGTGTGTGTGTGAGACTGTCTGTGTGTAACTGTATGCCTGTAACTGTGTGTGTGTGTGTGTGACCGTCTGTGTGTAACTGTATGCCTGTAACTGTGTGTGTGTATGTGTGTGTGTGAGACTGTCTGTGTGTAACTGTATGCCTGTAACTGTGTGTGTATGGGTGTGTGACTGTGTGTCTGTGTGTGTGTGAGACTGTCTGTGTGTAACTGTATGCCTGTAACTGTGTGTGTGTGTGTGTATGTGTGTATGTGTGTGTGTGTGAGACTGTCTGTGTGTAACTGTATGCCTGTAACTGTGTGTGTGTGTGTGTGACCGTCTGTGTGTAACTGTATGCCTGTAACTGTGTGTGTGTATGTGTGTGTGTGAGACTGTCTGTGTGTAACTGTATGCCTGTAACTGTGTGTGTATGTGTGTGTGACTGTGTGTCTGTGTGTGTGTGAGACTGTCTGTGTGTAACTGTATGCCTGTAACTGTGTGTGTGTGTGTATGTGTGTTTGTGTGTGTGTGTGTGTGTGTGTGTGTGAGACTGTCTGTGTGTAACTGTATGCCTGTAACTGTGTGTGGGTATGTGTGTGTATGTGTGTATGTGTGTGTGTGAGACTGTCTGTGTGTAACTGTATGCCTGTAACTGTGTGTGAGACCGTCTGTGTGTAACTGTATGCGTGTGTATGTGTCTATTATTTTAGCCATCAACGCACCTATCCTCCCACCATCTGCAATTGCCTTGGCTTGATATTCTGTGCCTAGCACAAACAAATAGGGTGTTTCCAGTTCATGTACTATATAAACACAGAGATAAGATAAAAAAAAAAAAACTTTCAGTGCCATTAATATATCATTATTGCTGGGACAGTCAACATTCCAAGTGATATCATAAACTAATGCATCAAATCGAAAATTTCCTCAACCCTCTGTCCTTATTGAGAGGTGCGGTTAGGTGTATTTAATGAAATTTCTTCAGATTTTTAGGAATCTAACTGTGACTTATTAACAAAATTCTATATATATATATATATATATATATATATATATACACATAAAAAAGAGCTATTTGCAGAATTGCTATTTAATAATTGAATGCTCAACCAATTTCCCTATTATTATTATTGCTATTTATATAGTACCAACAGATTCCGTAGCGCTTTACAATATTATAAGAGGGGAGGATTTAACTATAAATAGGGCAATTACAAAAAACTTACAGGAACGATAGGTTGAAGAGGACCCTGCTCAAACGAGCTTACATTCTATGTTTGCTATTGTATAAGCAGGGTTGTGTGTTCTAAGTTATTGTTATAACCCTTTGTCTTTCGAGCGTATTTCACTTTATCTTTCGAGCGTATTTATGCCTGAGAGTAAATTGGATTTGCTCATTGACCTGACCTACTTAGCTTCAGAAGACATTGCTTGACAAAGGGAGGAGAAAGTCTTGCATGCTGTATCTGATAATCACTGTGTACCTTAAAAAGTGCATGACAGGCACACATTCCAATCAACACTTAGATCAGAACAGAGAACAGAAGAATTAATACGATCAAAAGTCTTTGTTGTGCTTATTTCAGCAACATTTCATTAAGGATTATTTTAGAACAATTTCAAAATAAAAAAAAAAATCTGATTTTGAAGCCATCTTTCCCATAAATAAATTCTTTTGGATATATCTAGACTTTGGTGGCACATTATCTATCTTAGTGGTAGCCACTAGGGGCAGACTACAATGGATGAAGAAATACTCTCAGAATTCGAATGTGGTTATCCTACGTGACCTGCTTGTCATGTTACGGTCTCCCATGAATGCTACTTATAGTAACATGATACAATCAGCAGACATATGACTAACATTTATAGTATGAGTTTTAAGATTACTAGAGGCTTCAAAACCTCTGTTTAGGACAACGTGCATTCTCTGGAATGCTCTGGAAGTGCTTGTGACTGTTTAATGATATGACTACAAACTGCAGAGACACAAACTGCAGAGACACTTCTGACAAAATATATACAAATATTTTTATGCATTTTAAATATTTATATTATTCTTTCAGGCAGATCGTGTTCTCGAAATCCAGAACCGTACAGTGGGTGACATCTAATATTCTTGCAATACATGTTTGACTGACAACATTCAGTACAGGTTCCTAAACTCAAGTTACTGCTGAGGCTTATAGTACGTGTCTTTTCCTGCCCAAGATGAAACACTTGTCTGCATAAAACAAAAACAAAACAAAAATCATAGTGTAACACAAAACCACAAAATATGTTAGTTTTTGTTTTTTTCTTGTTTTGTTTTATGCCAACATAGGTTTCTTTATTATGGTGTAAAAGGAAAATTAAAGGGGAAGTACATTTCTTAGAAAAAGACATACAAGAGGTACAGAGTGGGAAAAAACACACAATGTATGTTAGCAGAAGCACAAGGAGGTAAGGGGAGGACACTCAAAAAGGTTACATGGTTATTTCGGGGGGTGGTGGGGATCCTAACTTTAATATTATTAACATTCATTGGTGAGCCCCCAAATAGTATTATTTACCCCTAAGAGTAATGTAGTTAAAGGAATGCTCCAAACTCTAGTGGTTATGGTTCCCTGGGACCTCTTCCTCACTCATAAGTACCATCTACGGAGGTCCATCAGCAAGAACAGCTTGTCTCAGCTGATCCATTAGCCATTGAGCTAAGACCTGCACTGCAGGGGAGTTAACAAAAGTAAGTCCGGACTGTTAACAAAAGTATGTAGAGATAATAAGAGATTGGGACATTGTTACATTCTTGTAAACATATTTAACAATGCCTCTACTCAAAAGAGAATTTGTAGTGGACGATAAGTGAAAGTCCACCAGACTGACACAGAAATCTCACCCAGCAATGTCTGTACTCGCCCACCCCCCACAATGAATGCAGTGTGTGTGTCAGTGTAATGAATGCAGAGTGTGTGTTAGTGCAATGAATGCAGTGTGTGTCCGTGCAATGAATGCAGAGTGTGTCAGTGTAATGAATGCAGACTGTGTGTTAGTGTAATGAATGCAGAGTGTGTGTTAGTGCAATGAATGCAGAGTGTGTGTTAGTGCAATGCATGCAGTGTTTGTGTTAGTGTAATGAATGCAGTGTGTGTGTTAGTGCAGTGAATGCAGTGTGTGTTCAGTGTAGTGAATGCAGTGTGTGTGTTAGTGCAATGAATGCAGAGTGTGTGTCAGTGTAGTGAATGCAGTGTGTGTGTCAGTGTAGTGAATGCAGAGTGTTTGTGTTAGTATAATGAATGCAGTGTGTGTTAGTGTAGTGAATGCAGAGTGTGTGTCAGTGTAGTGAATGCAGTGTGTGTCAGTGTAGTGAATGCAGAGTGTGTGTCAGTGTAGTGAATGCAGTCTGTGTGTGTAGTGGATGCAGAGTGTGTGTCAGTGTAGTGAATGCAGAGTGTGTGTCAGTGTAGTGAATGCAGTGTGTGTGTTAGTGTAATGAATGCAGAGTGTGTCAGTGTAGTGAATGCAGTGTGTGTGTTAGTGTAATGAATGCAGTGTGTCAGTGTAGTGAATGCAGTGTGTGTCAGTGTAGTGAATACAGTGTGTGTGTTAGTGTAGTGAATGCAGTGTGTGTCAGTGTAGTGAATGCAGAGTGTGTGTCAGTGTAGTGAATGCTGTGTGTGTGTGTCAGTGTAGTGAATGCAGAGTGTGTGTTAGTGTAGTGAATGCAGAGTGTGTGTGTGTAGTGAATGCAGTGTGTGTTAGTGCAATGAATGCAGAGTGTGTGTCAGTGTAGTGAATGCAGTGTGTGTGTCAGTGTAGTGAACGCAGTGTGTGTGTTAGTGTAGTGAATGCAGAGTGTGTGTTAGTGTAGTGAATGCAGAGTGTGTGTTTACTAGTGTATGCATGTAATGTAATAATATAAATGTAACCTGTTATTCCCCCCTCCCTGTTTCTTACCTGGTTCAGGGAGGGGGGAGATTCCATGATCCCTGGTGGTCCGGTGGCATTGTGGGGCCCCCCGGCTCCATGTATTTCTGAGGGGGCCCAGCGGACTGCAGCTGTACTTTACAGCATTTCCCTCTCTCTAACTCCCGCAAGACGTGGTGTGCGCGCCGCGCGGAGTATTGCCATGGTAACCCATGGCAACGTTCTAACGGGCGCACGTCTCGCGGGAGTTAGAGTGAGGGAAATGCTGTAAAGTACAGCTGCAGTCCGCTGGGCCCACTCTGCAAATACAGGGAGCCGGGGCCCGCGGCTGCACCTATATATAGCGATCATCGCTATATATAGGTGCAGAGAGTAATTGTGGGCCCCCCCCAGGACCGCCGGGCCCGTGACAACCGTTATGGTTGTCACCCCCTGATGGCGGCCCTGTCTGTACTGCAGACTTCACAATGGGATGAAATAAACAAGCACCTGACTTTTACTTGGACATTCAAAAAAGGAAAGTGAAAGCAATAACAAGTGCAAGATGTTGGTGCTATATATATGCTAGTAATAATAAAAAAAATTATAATCATGTGCCCACTGCAGCCTTTGTTTGTTTAGGTATGACAGGTTTGAGAGCCAATCAGAATTTCTGCTGGTTCTTGTTAGCATATGGCTGTTGCAGAGTCATCTGAGTATATGTGGCCATCATGAATCAGTTTGACCATTCTCTGCTAATCCAATAGCATCCCTTATTATTTGTATTAATATTTTCAAAGGGCCAAAAAAATTCCACAGCGCTGAGCAATAGGTGGGCTAACAGACAAGTATTTGTAACGAGACGAGTAGGACGCACAGGAACAGAGGATGTTTAGGTCCCTGCTCAAACAAGTTTACATTCTCGCATATAATTGTTTTATTTTTTATTTTATTTTTATGTTGTAGGGGTAGTAAGTTGTTCTTTTTAATATGCTTACAAAAATAAATACTGCTCACCTTTCTGTACCTTAGGGTGGTACGTATAAGACCCCGAGAATCTGGAACACAATGGTTGCACCAGACATTCTATTATAGAAGCTATTTGTGATCTTAGAAGGGACTCTGTCCTAAGCGTGATTGCTTCACTCTGGATTTGTAGAACAGCCATGCAGTATACTAAGTCTGTTACTTCTTATATCGTCTGCGCAGGGCTCTATGTATAGATTTTATCATTATTTTTTGTTTGGTTTTGGTATTGCACTTTTAGTGCTTTGGACCTTTGTGTATTATCCACTTGTAGTTTTCATTATTTCTTGTAAATAAACATTCCTACACTGAATCCCTGCCAATTTGACCACTAAGTAAATTATCTAGATTTTAATGAACAGTTCACTGGACTGACAGAGGCTGCCAATATCATCCGACTTTGGGGACAGTTACCTTTACCTCTCTGGCTGAACCGGAGCTTGATTGTGTAATAATTAGAAAAACTTTAATGAAATGCAGTATTAAAACCACACAAGATAAATTATCCTAAACTATCAAAAGTTCTACTGGTCTATTTAAACAATAAACGTGTTATTTTTTCTTCTTCTTTTGTTATTGGTAATACATATTAAAATGTTATTTCCATGCTGGTATGTTCTCCTCTATTTTTTTGTTAAAGGGTTACTCCAACCCTTTTTTTTTTTTTTTTTTAATAATGGTATTTTATAATTTAGGTAAAAAACACTGTACAGCAAGATAAAAAAACGTAACTATAATCCAGCGTTGAGCGAGGTTCTTCCACTCCCCATCTGATGTCACGCGACATCACTTCTTTCCTCTCTGTGGTCCAATCAAATGCTTCTCATAGAGAAGCATTAGATTAGACCAACCCCCAGGCTCGCTGAGAAAGCAGAGTCAACTGCTGCAACATGGATGCTCAATCAGACATAAAAAGTGATTTTTTTTTCAAATAAAAACAATATTAATTTTGGAATTAATACACATTGATTATAGAAGGATGGAAATACAAGCAGTTTGTAATGGTTAAAATACAGTAAAGCTCAATTTAGGATATTTAATTGTTCAACATTTCAAATAGAGCTTTTTCTTTCACAATCATTCTTAAACAAGGAAGGCAACTGTATCACTCACTGATGGGAAAGATATCTATAGTAATCCGGAAGATAAACTCTCCCTTTCAGTTCTCCCAGGGCAACCACAGAAACCACACAGCACACATAATGAATAAATAATAATCTTTCCCTAGTATACTTAACCTACGTAACACAAATGTTGCATGCTGTCTTCTTATCTGTTACTATAAACATATTGTTTACTCTGCCATTTACAAAAAGATCATAGGGGTAGTTATAGAAGGATGTCATGATGAAAGAGTTTTTATTAATAATACCATATGCAATATTTTTATTTTTTATTCTGAAATAGAATTTCGGAGTCAGTACCTTGGCAATGTTTTACACATTAAAAATGATTGAAAGCGAACATTCTAATTATTAAAATAAATAATATTGGCCTTAAACAGATATGATTGATATGAACCCTTTTAGTCCTACATGTATGCATTAGTTTCATTAAAAACCATCACATTTATTTGAAACACGCATGCATATGACACACCAGCTATTTTAGTTATAGACTGGTGTTCAGAGATAACTAAAAAATTAAACAATGTAAATTTACATAACTATAGGTTATATGTATTATATGTATTCCTAATGCTATAGAGCCCTAGTCACCGTTAAGGCCCCGTTCTGTGGTGAATAAATGGTTAATTATCTATTTATTTGCTTACCTTAATCCAGCGCCAGGCTCCCTCGGCACTGGTGACCTCTTCTCCTCCATTGATGTCAGCTCCCAAGAGGAGCCGAATGTGCATACGCAGCCAGAGGCGCACGTGCATTCAAACCGCCCATAGGAAAGCATTACTCAATGGTTTCTAATGGACGTCAGCGTCTTCTCACTGTGATTTTCACAGTGAGAATTGCGGAAGCGGCCTCTAGCGGCTGTCAGTGAGACAGCCACTAGAGGCTGGAGTAACCCTCAGTGTAAACATAGCAGTTTCTCTGAAACCCTGCAGCTATGTTTACAGCTGCAGGGTTAACACCAGGGGGACCTGGCACCCAGACCACTTTATTGAGCTGAAGTGGTCTGGGTGCCTAGAGTGATCTTTTAACCCCTTAAGGACCATACTTCTGGAATAAAAGGGAATCATGACATGTCACACATGTCATGTGTCCTTAAGGGGTTAAATACCTTTGCCACCTCTGGTTGTCGGCTGATCTAATCTGAGGGAGTGCTGTATTCTGACATATGCCATTGTCGTTATACCTTTGTATTGTTGATCATACTCGTGTGGAATGTCAAAACCTATCTATCGGTTATGCTTAGCACTACCAAAATAAAGAATTAAAAAAAAAATAATAATTCTTACTAACCTTACTCCAGCGCAAAGGGTAGGTCTCAGCATCCTCTGACTTCAGCGCCATGGTGGAACCAAAATGCGTGGTAAGCTCTGCGAGCGCATTAAGCCTTCCCCATTAGAAAGCATTTAATCAATGCTTTCCTAAGGGGGATTTGAAGACAGTGGATGACAATGGCAGTGAATCGAGCAGCGAATGTTCTGAGGCATGATCCATACACCGAAACTGCTTCATTAAGATGAAGTTGTTATTGTGACTATAGTGTCCCTTCAACGTGTGAAAATGATAAATTTAGCGACAAGCCCTGTAAAAGTAGACAGACAATTGCAAATCCTGTGGCAACATGAGACCCTTTCATTGAAAAAGAATTTCCCCCTTTTTCACATGACATGGTTCGTGAATGCTATGCTGTTTTTAAGGAATGGGCAGGGTCTGTTTTTTTTTTTTATTTAAGGGTACTTTGTCTGCTTAAATTAAACAGTGGGAGGAAATAGGAGCTCCGAAATTGAGGCCAAAATTATTTATTCATAGTTATTGCAAGACATAACAAAGTTTGCAACAACTGTCTGCGACGTAGGTTGACAAAACCTTCCCAAGACCGTTGTCTGAAAGGGCACACTTCGTCCCCGCCAGGTTGAGAGGTGTCTGAGATATTGGTGGCGGAATAGAGCCAGCCCACCATACCACTACAAGGTGGGAGTGTAATTATCCCTCTTTTTCATTGCATGTGACATTACACAGCAACAGAAGATGTTTAATTAGTATAGGAATTGCTCAATGACACTGTGACAGATGCACTGTATGGCAACATCGAGATCTCATCAACAGCTAACAGCATATGGTTTTGTGGGAAAAAATAACCATATCTTTGCTTTATAATGCTATTTGTTGCAATAAAATATTAGAATTGTAAAATATGGCTAGACAGTTATCAAACAGCCTGTCTGCTCGTGTTTGTTAGTAACCCTGTCCAAATATTGCATGTGAATATTATGCAACCAGCAGGACAATTAATAATTAACAAAATATAGCATGATCAAGCACACACCCCTGTCCATAAAGCTGTTTTCTAAGACATGCAGAAATTACCCACGATAAATCTATCATTTTTATCTTTTGAAACATGCTTATTGCTCACTAAAGTGTGAACTGTAAGGAAATCAAAGTGGATTTAAAAAATTTAGCCGGAACTGTTTAATGAAACCAATTATAAATTCACTTTGAATTTTTGAAAATTAGAAACGAGCTAACCTGTGCTTGTCTACTATGAAAAAGACAGTTAAAGGAGCACTATAGGGTCAAGAACACAAACATGTATTCCTGGCCCTATAGTGTTAAAGCCACTATCTAGCTCCCTTGGCCCCCCTACATATAGTAAAATCTTACTTGTATTCAAGTCTGAAGCTGCTGCCTCTGAACTTCCTCTGAACTTCCACTGACATCTTCAGAAGTGGTGGCCTGATCCAATCACAGTGCTTCTCCATAGGATTGGCTGAGACTGACAAGGAGGCAGATCAGGGGCAGAGCCAGCAAAATTCAAACACATCCCTGGCCAATCAGCATCTCATCATAGAGATGAATTTAATCAATGCAGCTCTATGAGGAAAAATCAGTGTCTGCATGCAGAGGGAGGAGATACTGAATGTTTGGATGCATTTTAGGCAGCCATGACCCAGGAAAGGCCAACCCCCAGAGTGGATAAGGAGGGGGGAGCATGACTGCTGCCCGGAGAGGTTGCCATGGCGACAAAAAATGATACAATGTTTGGGATGAACCTGGACCGGGGTCACTGGGAAATACTTACCAGACCACTGGAGAGCACGCTGAGGGAACCTAGCAGTGCTGTTTCCCGCCCACCCTCCCTGGGTTGGTGTGAACACGGGATATGTTATGGTTATATGTGTTGTGTTTGGTGTGTTTTCTTTTCTGTTTCTTTTGTCACAGCTGCGGTTTGTCCTTCGCCAGCAAGTGGAACTGAGAGCAGTGCCCGGACGGGCTTGGGGAGTCGCAGCCTGGTCTGGTTGAGGACGGACTTCAGGATGAAGAGGCTCTGGAAGATTTGTTGTGTTAGCTGTCTGCTGGGAAAACCCAGCAGCTGACAGTTGGTTTAAATTATGCTGGCTTAATAATAAAAGCTGTGGCCGTTGCCCTTACCCACAATTTGGTTGTCTGTGTTTTATTGGGGGGAAGGGTAACGGAAGATAAAAAAGGGAGAGGGTCAGCAGTCAGGATCTCTAACAGCTATGTGAGGAGTGGCCAGTAAAGTTATCACTAGGCTGTAATGTAAATACTGCATTTTCTCTGAAAAGACAGTGTTTACAGCAAAAAGCCTGAAGGTAATGATTCTACTAAGCTGTAGTTGTTCTGGTAACTATAGTGTCTCTTTAAGGGCTATAATCTAATTCATAAAAAGTCAGCACAGGCCAAAGCTGCAGGGAAAAAAAAAATCTTCAGAATAATACTTTGCTACAAATACTTAAAGGGTCAGTCCAAGCACCATTACCACTTCAGTAATTTGAAGTGGTCATGGTGCCTGGAGTCTGTATATGCAGCGTTTTTCTATCAAACGCTGCACAAATACATCCTTAGAATGGCTGGGTTAATGGACAAACAGAGTCAATAAGGATAGCCGAGGTCAAAGGGATACAGAATACAGGATAAATTATACACAAGCCGAGGTCAAAGGATTACAGAACACAGGAATAATGATAAAGCAGAACCAGAATAATTATCAAAGAAGAGTACAATTGGGCTAACAAGAACCACAACAGGGCAACAAGGAATGGGAGAGGTAAGTATATATAGTCAGGTCTTAATTCCCCTCGGTCCAGGTCAGTTTGGAATTACATATAATTCGTGGACGGTAATTGACCTTTCCAATTTGACCTCTAATTAGTCAAACCATCAAAACTGTGTGCGGAATTCGGAACTCGGCCGTACATAAAAGCACACTGTGTGCAAGAGCGCAGTGTCGGATGGAACTACTATGACTTAATGCTTGACCTTTGACATAAACTTTGACATAAACTTTTCCTTTTTGTAAATTAAAATATCAATAAAATATATATAAATGGTTCATAACAGTGAGGCATATGTTATGGGAAAGTAACGCTATATTTTAGTGCATGGAATGGTTCATGGATCGTGAACTCTGCATTATAGGACTATATATACAAATACACACAAACACACAGAGTAGTAAATGTTTAATGCCATCCGCGAACTGCTTTTCTAATGTTACTGGATTTTTGTTAATCCTCTATAAATGATTTAATAACTTGAAAGGTAAACGGAAAAGAGAGAGCGAAATCCAATGTAAACAGACAACAAAGGCAATATAGCTCGACACAAAACAGAGGAGTATGATCAAGAGAAAGTAAAACTAATATTGTTGTATTATTGAAGTGCAATGCAGCAATACAATACTTCTGAATATAAAATAAATAAATAGACCACTGGGGGTGTTACGGTAATTTATGAGCTATGATAGTAACAAGTGTTTTTTTTCCCTTCTATGTATGACTTGGAGTGTTACGGGCAGAGCTTTCAATTTATCCGTAACCCGAACCGTATGGATTGTAATGATACATTCCTTGACTTCTGGTAAAGCAGTGGCTCGAAAACATCTCTGCTGATGCATGAACCGTGAGGTCATCCCATAGGTTTGCAAAAAGTACCCTCTACACTTGGGTATTGCTAGATTCTAAGCATACTGAAGTCTTCAGCTCAGTGTCTGAACTAGAGAAGGTCCTGGTGCAAGGGATTTTAGGGTGGATTGGCAAACGTTAGATCCTTAACTGTCGTACAACTACCACAATGCTTTGCCAGCTGGGGATTTACCATTTGCCCATCCTTGCAAGGTTGGGTTTGTGAGCAGTGTCTGTGTGCTTGAATGTAAGCATGTTTTGTATGGAGTAGGCGTGTATGAATGTAGGTATGTGTGTATTTATGTGTTGCTTGCATTTGAATGCAGTTTTTGTTTTTATGCAGTTTTGGTGTTTGAGTACATTGGTGTATTTGTATGTAGTATTCTTGTTTAAATGCAGGGGGTGTTTATGTGTGGTGTTTCTGTTTGATTGTAGTGGTGTATTTGTAGTGTTAGCATTTAGGATACAGGGGTGTGTATATGCGTGGTGTTGCTGTTTGAACGCCCAGATGTATGGACATATACACACACATACTGCAATATGTACACGCTGACACACAAACACAGATACACACATGCTGACACATACACTGAACCCAAACACAGTTACTGACACACACAGATACACAAATACACAGACATATATAAACATACAGATACATACTGACACACAGTGAATCTGGCTCCTGGCTGAGGCTGATGGGAGTCTGAGGCTAGTGCAGGCTCTCCGTCCTCTCCTCCCTCTTCTCTGTACCTTCTCCAAGTCCATGCCACTATTGATACATGCTGGGAGGAAGTTACCTTAACTCACTTCCTTCCAGCACTGCTTGTCTGACAGAGCACAGTGTGTTAAAGGGCACCTGATCAGACATCCCCATCGGCTGGCCCCTTGTGAGGGCCATCTGATGCGCCACTTGTGTCAGGGCCGTAATGGCACACCAGGGTACCGGGAAATTTCCCGGTGGGCTGCGGCATCTGGGGCTGGGCATACAGCTCTAATCATTACACAAATGCCCTTTAAATGATTCCCCTTGGACTGTGACAGCCTGTGTCAGTCCAAGGAAATAAGGATAGAGGTGCTGGGGGCTGGTGCGGCCGCATTCAGGCTGCCAGCGGCCGGAGGGAGATCTATGAGTCTCCGTTCACAATTCCCTGATATTCGGTGCCCATGCTACGCCTGCACACATGCAAACCACGCCCCTGCACTCAAGCACCCTATGCCTATCACATGCAAGCTACAAACCCACACTCAAGCAGAAAGAGGCCAGGAAATGGCAACTACACCTATCAGTGCTCCCACAGTCTTCAGTGCCAGGTAAGTTGCAGTGATATTGTCTGTGTGCCTGCTAGTCAGTAAGCTTGTATGTTTGTGTGTCAGTGAGCTTATCTGTAGTGAGCATGTGTGTGACATGTTTCAGTGAGCTTGTCTGTAGTGAGCATGTGTGTGTCAGTGAGCTGGTCTGTAGTGAGCATGTGTGTGACAGTGAGCTTGTCTGCAGTGAGCATGTGTGTGTGTGACAGGAGTAGTAAGTAGTAAGCTTGTGTGTGTGTCTGTACAAAGTTTGTGTGTCTACCAGTAAGCTTGTCTGTGTGTGTCAGTGAGACTGTCTGTGAGTGAGTCTATTTGTGTGTGTCAGTGAGCTTGTGTTTTTATGTCAGTGAACCTATGTGTATCACTGATATTGTCTGTCTGTGAGCCTGTGTATAAATGAGCTTGTATCAGTGAGATTGTGTGTGTCTGCTTACTGTATAATTTAATTTTTTACCCTGAAAAGACCAATATTTTGAAGTAGAAAAACAAACATACTAGTAATACATATAATAAAGCATTTTGTGTGTGTGTGTGTATATATTTATTGTCTTAATTATCTTTTAATTGTCCTGATGAATGGTCCTGCAGTGAACTGAAACGTCAACCTTTTTCTGATGGACTAAAAGCATTTTTTAAAAAGCATATTGGACAACCCAGAGAAAATGTTGTACACACACACACAGTGCCATACCGGCACTCTGGGTGTCCAATCCCCAAAAAATGGGACTTATGGGGCTGGCATACAGTCCCCAGTGTAGCTGCACTGCCAGTAGTTCTGCCGCTGCTTGAGACCAAGGATGAACCTCATGTACCTATCCACAAAGACCTAAACCTTCAATCCACTCAAGCTCTATTCTTTATTCAATGCAGATTCATACAAATGTAAGTTTGTATGTTCTGCAATGTGGCAATGTGAGTTCAATGTCAGTGTGAGAGCATGTTTCTGAGTGCATTGTCATGCTGAGTATATGTTAATGTTTATATGTACAATGTAGTTGAGTATATACCTGTGTGTGCATGTAAAGCTATGTGCCCGCTTAGGTGAGAGGTGGTTACATTTTGCCAGGGGACAAGTACATTTGAGTGGCCAAAAGAAACAGACGTCAGTGTGATTGGTACTAGTCACCAGTGAAGCACTCACTCACTATATGGATTTGAATAATGAAAGCTTTTGGAGTTGTGAGGCATGACATCATATCAACCCCCACAACCCCTATCGATATGACCTGTGCAGCATGCCCAAATATCCATTATTATGGAACATAGATTCTGTTTTCCACAGCTGTGTTGCAACAGATGACAGTGCAGCATCAGTGCATGCTTATTGTTTAAACAGAATGTGTACTTGCACTGCACGTGTAATGCATACACCTTGAGTATGCACTCTAGGATGAGTTGCCAATTCATCACTGGGTACATCGCACATGACTTTAATTGTGTCATGGACATGCCCACCTGCTGACCTCACCCACCCCTTCCACTCCTGATTTCAGACCTGCTGAACGTGGCAGATGTCACAGGGTTTCCAAAGTCACACTGCACATGTTTTATTATCTCAGATATCCTGTCTGCATCTTACTCATGTATCAAATGCACATCTGCGCATGCTCACCTTTTGACATCATTTGCAGGTACTATTTAAACCCTCTGGATCCATCATACAGTGCCTAAAAGAAGAAAAACTACCACAACAAGAGGACATAGTCTTAAATTAGAGGGACAAAGGTTTAAAAATAGTATCAGGAAGTATTACTTTACTGAGAGGGTAGTGGATGCATGGAATAGCCTTTCAGCTGAAGTGGTAGAGGTTAACACAGTAAAGGAGTTTAAGCATGCGTGGGATAGGCATAAGGCTATCCTAACTATAAGATAAGGCCAGGGACTAATGAAAGTATTTAGAAAACTGGGCAGACTAGATGGGCCGAATGTTTTTTATCTGCCGTCACATTCTATGTTTCTATGCCTTTTCATGTTTCTTGCACCCTGTTGAGTGTCATAGTTCTATGTAACATAGAATAGCCATTGCTGCAATAGGGGCTTAATCAGTTATTTGATGCTGATTCAGGTTGTTTACTCTCCTTGAGGAAATTATAATGACGATTTTTATAGATTTTACCAAAGAAAGTTAAGGCCAAATTTAAAGGCACAAGAATTTGGTCATCTCTCATATGACCTCAGTGTACAATAATCTAGCCTCACTTATAATCATAGCCAGATAAGATCAATTAAATCTAGATTAGATTAGTTTAAAACAGCAATCTATGGCTTAGACAGGAAACCTGTCTTCCCATCTGAATCACACATAATAGATTTACCTCTCTTTGAAGTTGGTGCAACCTTAATGTTTATTCAGAGAGGTTCCATTTGTTGTTATGGCAACAACAGCGTGGAGCCTGTGTACATGTCACATACATCAAGGTTGGCCTGTCTCAGTAAATGACACCCAGCCTCCAGTCACAAAGTGCATTAGCAATTTGAGTGACTTTTAACAAGCAGGTATGTAGCATGCCTGCAATCGACTGCCACTGAGATTTTGGTGATACGTTGCCAAACCTGGCCCTATTTGATCTATTTTGCAGGATCTTATTGAAGTGGTTATAGTGCCTGCAGTCACCTGGCTCTTTCCTTCCATTCAGTTTTAAAAAGATTTCGAACGGTTTATCGCGAGATGAGTATTCTTGGCATCCCCATCACCTGTTATGCTCAGACTGGGGTGCTTGACACCAGGCTGACATGTCTTTTCAATTGGAGGACGCACCCTCTTTTCAGGCAGGCCCGACCATTATGGGGGTTGCTGGTGACGCAAGTTGCATCACTGGTAATTCTCTCCCTTAAGAATCGCTCACCCATACCGATTCCATACCTCCCAATGTTGGGAGGTATGCAAGGGGAATACAGGCAGTGTAACAACTTCAATGAAACAAAATGGTAATAGTGCCTAAAATTTACTTTTAATCCATCTCTATTTATAGTGAAATTCTTATGAAACCCCTATATTGCAACCTCGTTTGAACATAGAACTCATTAACACCTGGTTCCTGCTAACATTAGTAATAATTTGTCTTATTTTCTGTTATATTATAAAAGTAGGGTACTGATGACCAAATGGGTGTTATTTAAATGGCAATAATAATAGTTGTGTACCTATCGCGCATGCTACTTACCTGTGTTCCACCTCCTCTTATTTCTCCAAACTGTCAACCTCTTCATTTTCGAGAAAATGAGACATTTTGATGATTAGGTAAAAAAAAAGCACAGATTTGCAAGATTATTTTTTTTATATATATTAAACATAAAGTAAGACAGTGGAAGTTGCTTACCTGTCATGGAAAACCTGCCAATCGGCCAGTGGTGAAACAATTAGTCAGAAAGAAAAGGCGTATTTATCAAACCCCTTTTTTTTTAAACATTCGAAGTAACAGGTTAGTGAACCAACCCTCCCCCTACCACCAAAAAAAAAACAAATTGAAAATAAAATGGCAGTAAAGTCACAGTAAAGAATGTTTTGGTAGAAATAAAAAAAATGTATAGGGTCAAATAGAAAAAAACACCTGTAAAACCACATAATATGTGAACTTAAAGGGACACTGTAGTCACTATAGCCATTTCATCTCTTTGAATATGTTATAGTGCCTGGAGTGCCCTGGCACTGTCCCTCCATTCAGTGTTGCACCATGTTTGTGCAGTATGCCACAAAATAAGAGTCCCTGGCCACCCACTGTCCGGCCCCTTCTGTATGTGTAGCTAAGGTAGAGATTACACACTTCCTTGTTGTCATACCCATTCATACCGTCAGTTGGAGCTCTGACATGCTAAAAGCAGTCAGCTGACACTCTCAACCAATCACTGCTGCCCATTACTGCTCAGGCCAGGGCCGGACTGGCCCACCGGGATACCGGGAAATGTCCCGGTGGGCCGTCGGCACCTCGGGCCGGGGAGACATTTGGGTGACCTGCAGCTGCAGGGAGAGCTTGGATGGCGGCCGCAGGGGAGCTGGCTGTTCTGTCTCTGCTCCCCCGCCCTCGCGCGCTACTTAATAAGACCGGGGCTGGAATATGACGTCATCTTCCGGCCCCGGTCTCATTAAGCTGCGCGCTGGGGAGCAGAGACAGAACACACAGCTTCCCCTGCGGCCGCCATCCAAGCTCTCCCTGCGGCCGCCAGCACACCCATCTGTCTGCCGACAGGTAGCAACAATTATGTATGTCAGTCTGTCAGTGGGAGTGTATGTGTGTGTCTGTGCCATGCTGTGTGTGTGTCTGTCTGTCATGGTGTGTGTGTGTGTGTCATGGTGTGTGTCTCTCTGTCATGGTGTGTGTGTGTCTGTCTGTGTCATGGTGTGTGTCTGTCTGTCATGGTGTGTGTGTGTGTCTGTCTGTGTCATGGTGTGTGTCTGTCTGTCATGGTGTGTGTGTGTCTGTGTCATGGTGTGTGTGTGTCTGTCTGTCTGTGTCATGGCGTGTGTGTGTCTGTCTGTGTCATGGTGTGTGTGTGTGTCTGTCTGTCATGGTGTGTGTGTGTCTGTCTGTGTCATGGTGTGTGTGTCTGTCTGTCTGTGTCATGGTGTGTCTGTCTGTGTCATGGTGTGTGTCTGTCTGTGTCATGGTGTGTGTGTGTCTGTCTGTCTGTGTCACGGTGTTTGAGTGTCTGTGTCACGGTGTGTCTGTATCATGGTATGTGTGTGTCTGTCTGTGTCATGGTGTGTCTGTCATGATAAATGTGTGTCAAGGTGTGTGTGTGTCTGTCATGGTGTGTGTGTCTGTCATGGTATATGTATGTGTCATGGGGTGTGTGTCTGTCGTGGTGTATGTGTGTGTGTTTTTAAAAATAGTGTTTTTACTCACCTTTTTTTCCCCCCAACGTCGTGCTGGTCTTCCCTCGACTGCCCCTGCCTCTATTACTCAAGCTTGATGATCTCAGCCAATCCGCACTGACACAGGAAGCGCCTCTAGTGACCGTCTGAGTGTCTGTCACTAGAGGTGTCACTAGGAAGCAATGTAAACACTGCCTTTTCTCTGAAAAGTCAGTGTTTACATTGAAAAGCCTGCAGGGACAGGCTATAGACACCAGAACCACTACATTAAGCTGTGTGTGAGTTTGTGTGTGTGTGCGCCTGCTAGTGAGTGAGCTTGCTTCCATGTGTGTGTGTGTGTGTGCGCCTGCTAGTGACTGAGCTTGTGTTTTTATGTCAGTGAGCCTATGTATATCAGTGAGATTGATTGTCTACGAGGCTGTGTTTCAATGAGCTTGTGTGTGTCAGTGAGATTGTCTGTGTCTGCATGTGAGTATGCTCTTTGAGAGAGAGATATATTACTCAATCATCTGGGGTGGCAAGACATAGCCTTACATATTACATGTGACAATATATGGCACAATGACTTATGGGGCTTGCATAGATTTTTTTTCCAGGGCTGCTTTGTATCCCCAGTCCGGCCCTGGCTCAGGCTAAGACTTCCTTATTAGCCAAAGCAGCACAGAGGGGATGGACTGCTGGGGATTCTTGTTTAGCATTAAAACATTAAAAACTGTTTAATGCTGAAAGAAATTATGGTACCGGGCGCTCCAGAAACTATAACCAGTTTAATGAGATGAGGCAGATACAGTGCCTATGGTGTCCCTTTAACACTTATTCATAACCCCTTATTAAGAGTGAATTTCAGACAGAAGAGGCTCAACCATGATTAGTGTATTAATGAATTAAAAATAATCACTTTTGGTATAGCTTCAGGCTAAATATGATTTTGCAGAGGTACAAGCAACTACAAATTGTCAGGTAATCCTAAAAGCCTCTCGTACCTTTACTAAGATAATATTGTGCAGCACTCTACCTCCCTTTTGTATTAAGTAATACTGTTAAAATTAAAGAGACACTTCAAACGCCATAACCACTCCACTCTGCACGCTGCAGTGGTTGTGGTGCTAGGTGTGCCCTGGTGCTATCCTATGGTAAAATGTCAAACCATTTTAATATAGTTTGACAACTTACCTATGTCCTGTTGGGCACCCGTACCACATGTGACCTTCTCCAGCAGTAGAAACCAGATGTAATTTTACAGCAAGTCATGACTGATGCAGGACCGCGATTAGTGGCTCAGAGCGCTCTGCTGACGCTCTCAACCGATGCTCTCAGTCAGTGAGCGAGGTCCTGCTTTGCTCTAAAGTAACATCTGGCTTGTCCTGCTGGAGAAGACTAGATGTGGATAAAACAACAGTTTGATGTTTTCCTCACCATTGGAAGTCACCAGGGGAAATCCTAACACCATAACCACTACAGAAGGCTTGAAATGCCCATTTCATGTAAGATTCCCGATCTACAGGATTGATGGGTTGGATCAGCTATATTGAGAAAGAGCGCTAGATAATATATTCACTGATTTTCTGGGGCTCTGCACTGTGCTCAGAAATTACCCTCCTCCTCATATTAATTGTTAACACACCAGTGTTAACCTTCTCCAGAACTCTCTGCCAAACACAGCCATCCAGACTTTGACTCCGAGATTGCAAAAGTTTTAATTCTACATTATCAATCTGGCCAAAGAGGGGGACAGATAGGGTCGCCACGGGAGCATAACATGAAACGGAGGTTGGCACAGACTCTTGGAACCATAACCACTATAAACTGGGTAAAATCGCTGTGTGTCCCTTTGAACTATACAACTTTCACTTACTGTATATAACACACACATAACAGGGTTATTTAAGGCCAAAGTAGTGGAACTGACTAGACTTTGGAGAATTCTTCCGGTTTGCCGATATAGACTTTAAAATTGAATTTCACTTTGAATTCTCGCTTTAGTGAATAACTCCTTGATAGAGCTGACCTGGTGGGACCCCAGCACATAACTATCTAGGGGGCAGTAAGATAACCCCGCCCCTTCTCTCAATCAGCCTGCTAGCCACGCCCCACCACACGCTGAGGATGATAGCCCCGCCCCATCACACACTCCGACTCCTGTCTCCCGCAAGTACAATCACACCGAGACCAGACGATCACGTGGAAGCCCTCGCTCCCCATTGGCTCACCTCATTCGCCGGCTTGCCGCTGATTGGCTGCGGCCCTCCGTTCACGTGAAGCACTGAGTGGGACGGAACGCCGGCTCCTTTAACAATGAGACAGCTGTGTGAGCCGGCAGTGGGCTGGGATCTTCGAGCAGAGCGGGAGCGGACAGCCAGAATGATCCAGCCCGCTACCAGCAGCAGCACAGCGTCCCATGGCAGCCGCGCTCCGGTCTGTTCGTAGTCTTAACACCAGGTATGCCACACTCCGCCACCGGCGATATGTACTAAGCACGCTAACACGGGGAGTCCAGCTGGCAGGCGGCGTGCACTCAGTATCTCGGGTGGCGATGGTTAAATGAGCAGCAATAGCTTCGCAGCCCTCATTGAGGAGATCACAGGAAGCTGGCTGGGGCAGGTTTATCGCCCTCTCTGTAGTGGGATCAGACTGGGCGAGCCGGGTGTGTGATGCCCTCCGGACTATTCCAGCTCAGTGCTGTCCCTTTAATCCTAGCATGTGTTCACCGTGTACCCTACAGGGGTTTCTTTATTTATCCCTTGATATTATTTATTAAAGGCTCAGGTAGTGTACATTTAGCTCTGCAGGGTGTCCGGAGTATTAAATGGGTTACTTTGCCCTCTGTCAGCAGTAAATCCCTTGTTTTCCTTAACATTCTGTAGTTCTAGAACGTTCAAACCAGCGGAAGAATGCAGCTTCCATAGAGTTCTGTTTTAACCTAGATTGTGTGCTGTGTGAATATGCACTGGGACCAGAGGATTATTTGGGTTTTAATGCTCCTCAAATTGGCTGTAGTGTAAGCACGTGTCCGTATTAGGCTGGTTACTAATGTTTGTTACTGTTTTACATGAATTGCATGTTTATATTGATATATGATGAATGGAAACCACTTTAGTAGTGGGTCGAAAACGAATCCTCAAGCAACAGGTATTCCTGCCCGCACTCCCCACTATGTAGATGTGATGTAGGTAGTATTCATTTTTTTTTTTTTTTTTTTATAAAGCTTAGTTTTATAACTTGGTAAACTCTTTAACAGCCATGTCTTTTGATAATCTAAAACAAAAAAATGAAATGCTATTACATTAAGTTGTCATTAATTCTGACATAAAGTAACCTATAAAATCCTAGGGTAGATGAAACACTTTCAATGTTTCTATAAATCCTTTCCATCAATTTTGATCTAAAGCTTGTGTCAGATGAAAATCATTAGATCTTACTGACATTCCACAGGTGTGGTAGAAATGTTTTTTTTTTTAAATATATAAACCCTTCACCTCTCTCAGAAATTATATAGGACATGGCTTGACAAACCTCCAATGCAATTAATTATCTGAAACTTAAAGGCACGGTTTATTGTATTGGTTGTGGTGCAAGGTTCTTTGGGTGCAGTCCCCTCCAGTTTATGTCCATGGACCATTGGAAATATTGCAACTCTCCCAGTATACTTTGCTGTCACTGAGATAATAAAGCATTTCACTTCCTAATTTGTCCAAATGTGGATAGCAATGATCTCTTAATCTAGAGTTGACCTATGTGCATTTTCACTGCGCAGAGATTAGCTCCCCTGTGGTGCTATTGAAAGGAAGCCTGATGAAGGTGAGTTTTGGGTGTGATATCATGGGAACAAGGCAACTAGAGTGAGCAAGGGACATGCTGCGGACAGGAAATTGTCGCTCCTTTAAAGTCCTGGACAAGGAAAGGTTGTGAGTGGCCTCAGGGTGTCTAACAATGGCTGCTATTTTTTTTTAACTCTATGACCTGCATTGTAAAAATCTGAAAAGGCTGGAGGATCAGTGGTTTCAGTTGCAAGGGAGCAGCAAAAAGAGGGCTGCAAAGACCTCTTATAAGAATTGCAGATCTCCAGATTTAATCAAAAAGCTAATGCAGGGTCTGCAAGTTCTGCAACATTGTGGAACATAAGGCTCCCAGACCCAAATGGGTCATTTGGGGAGTTAAGGTTTTTGTTTTTTTTTCCAGTTGGCCTAGAGCACAAGTGATCTTGTGTCCTGCACCTCCAGCAAGTGACTGTCCCTGTTCTGATCCTTTTCAGTGACTGTGTTGCCATGGGTTTGCATGATGACAGTCTCTCTGGAATTCACCAGACCAGAAAGGGAGTAATTATCTGCACCCACAGACATGCAAACTCCACCAGGGAATGACCAATACTTATGATTGACTCCTAGGCAAAGGTAGGAAAGAAGGAGTTGTGCAAACCCTGCTGCAAACGCATACCTACACAAGCAGTCAACTTGACCAAATACAGCTCATACATACACACTCAATACAACAGACAGCCTACACCACACACACTACAAGCAACTTGCATACACACTTAAAGGAGTATTGTAGGCGCTATAAGCATTCCATCTTATTTAATTAGATCTAGTGCCTGGAGTCCTCTGGCACTGTCCCTCTGTTCAGTTAAACCAATTTTGAGCAGCTGAACAATAAACAGGTAGAATACAAACAGTCCGCATGCACACACATACATGAAACAAGCGGCCCACAAACATGCATAGCCCAACAATGTCACAAACCGACCAAAGCTCTACAAAAAAACATGCATTTACAACAGGGGGTGGGGAACCTTCATCCCTCCAGATGTTTTTCACTACATTTCCATAATGCTGGCAAAGCATCAAGGGAGATGTAGTCCAAAACATCAGGTGTGGGGAACCTTCAGATTTACAACATCACACTCGGTCTACATGCATCCAACAGTCAATTCATGGCACAGGCTGAACTCTTTAAAATGTTTCTTTAAAAAAATAAATAAAAAAAATGGTCACCTAGACCATTTCATCTTGGTGAAGTGTTCCTGTTCTTTTTAGTGCCTTTTTTGTTTTTCGAAACTGCAATATTCACTTAATTTACAGGGTTATGTCTGCAACTAGAGGTGCTTCTGCTCCACCAACAGAGTAGAACTTGTTCAGGTAATGTGGACTGCCATGTAGTAATTAGTTGATACTGTGCTTTCCTATGGGCACGTTTGAATTCTTATTGCGCTGTCAGTCCTGGATACTCCTCTAAAGAACATTGGATGCCATCCCTCCTCTGTTCCCAAACAGAAGTAAAGTGTTCCCTTTTCTTTCAATAGGCTTCTCTTGCATGGTGGTCTTATCGCTAAACACTTAAATGAGCTAAAAATACAGACATGATTAAGTGACCTCTAGGTGAAAATTAGCAACTGTTCTTTTCGTCTGGCATAGTTTGAAGCTATTTCAGTCTTTAGCCGGCTTGGAAAGGTTGACCTTTTCATGAGTTCCTAATTCTCCTGTATTGATGACCGCTACATTTGTAGGCCTGAGTTTCACTGACCAAGTCCTCCACCTACCATGCTTGGAGTAAGTGGGTGGTAATTTAGAATGTTGCAGCTTTTTGCCACTCTAGACAAGATTGTCTGCTCAAAAGTTCTTAACATTAAGGAATTTAACCCCTTAAGGACACATGACATGTCTGACACGTCATGATTCCCTTTTATTCCAGAAGTTTGGTCCTTAAGGGGTTAAAGGTACATTCCAGACCCCCTAAACCACTTTCGCTTGCTTGAAGAATGTGCCCTTTTTCATTTTACAGATTTAATTAGATATTGGAACTTTTGTAAATTAACTTGGTTATACCCCTGGCTGTCAATCTGGCAACCTGGCCTGTTTCCTGGTTAGTTTAGCCTAGTGGAGCTAAATTTAAAGGAAAACTCCAGTGCCAGGAAAACAATCAGTTTTCCTGGCACTGGAGGTACCCTTTCCCTCCCACCCCCCAATTCCCAGTTACTGAAGGGGTGAAAACCCCTTCAGCCACTTACCTGAGGCAGCGACTATGTCCCTCGTCGCTGCTTGCTCCTCCTGACTCCGTCGGCCGGTGGGCGAGACTGATCCCGCCCACCGGCCGAGGAGACCTAATGCGCATGCGCAGCAAAAAGATTTTCAATGCTTTCCTATGAGGAAATGAGCGACGCTGGAGGTCCTCACACAGCATGAGGACGTCCAGCGATGCTCTAGCAAAGAAAATCTTTGCTATAAATCAGGAAGTGTCTGTCTAGTAGACAGCCACTAGAGGTGGAGTTAACCCTGCAATGTAATTATTGCAGTTTATATAAAAAATAAAAACTGCAATAATTACACTTGCAGGGTTAAGAGTAGTGGTAGTTGGCAACTAGACCACTCCAATGAGCAGAAGTGGTCTGGGTGCCTGGAGTGTCCCTTTAAGAGGCAGCAATTGCCCAGAGCGCCTGCCTAGCAAAGAATTCTCATTGAGCTTGATTGGTAAGATGATGATTGTAGTTTTTGCAAGCTGTTTAGAGAGAACCCCTATGAAAATATGCATGCTTGTTTTGATTTAGGTATGTCTACTAAACAGTGATTTTTATTTTCTGTTTGGATAGTGGCCTGTTTCTTGAATACATAACATCACTTAAAGGAACGTTATAACAAACACATTGTATTTTCCCTCCTGACACCTGATATTTCTCTTTTAAAATCACAGTGAAGGATGATATAAAGTCCAGTGCTTCTCATATAGAAGCATTGGGAACCTACGGCGCATGTGGAGCAATTGTCATGCTCTTACAAGTCAGATGCATCTCATAGAAAAGCATTGGATTTTTTTTTTTTTTTTTAAATGGGGTTTGGCTATATTCAATGTGAAGATTTTCAATCGTTGAAAGTCTTGACCTAGCAATTGTCTTAGTCGGACAGCTGCCAGAGGCAAATTTATGGCCAAATGTAACCACTACCAATTCTCTGAAATGGCACTACTTTACACTGCCAGATCTAGGCACCACAACTGCTTCATTAAGCTGAAATGGTTTGTTTCCCTTTTTAAAAACACACCCAGTCATTAACCTGCCATCCATTTTCAGGGAGGACTGGAAGTCTATTTTGAGCTTTGTGTTTCTACTTCTGACAGCTATTGGTGTGAGTTTACCAGATACTTGAAGATTTATGAAAGTCTCATGTTTTTAAAAAGCGGTGCAGAGTTCTAAAAGTGGAACAATCCCCAAACTAGTGGAAACGGCAGCAATTTTCCATTTGCAATTACACTCTGACAACTTTGCACTGCTTTTTAGAACACAGCACTCTGCAAAATCTTCCTCATTGTGTTTTTCGAAAAAGTTAAGGAATGCATTGTCTATTATTAATTGAATAAATCCAGGAACCACAAACGTATTCACCTATACTAGCACTGCATGCATACACACACCTAATAAATACTATAGAAGAGTTGGATTTTTTTTTTTTCTATAGTCTGCTACTTTTGCTTTTCATTTTGGATTTAAATTGCAACTGTTTAGTGAATACATTCTGTTGGTGTCAATTCACAAGTATTGTGGCAGGTAACAAGTTTTCAGGCCTCGTTAATAGGTGATATCTTAAAGCATTCGGCGCTGCATCGTACACTCCTCATTTGTTGGGGAGGAGAAACACTATATCCCAAAATTTCTATCTATTGTAGGCAAGGAACTTCTGCTTCAGGTACATCAGAGAAGAAGGGTCAAACTTCAGGTGTCCAAAATAAGTTTATACACTTACCAAGAGATGTCTCGAGGCTACTGATACAATAACAAATAGTGCTTTGCCATATGGGAGTTAAATCACTTATCTTGGGCATGACTCACGCAGGATCCATGAAAAATTGCTTAATTGTTTAGCCCTAGAAGGCAATTTAAAAAAAAAAAAGAAACAAAAAAAAAGTAGGAGATGACTTATAAAAATTAAACAAACTGTGCAATAAAGGAGGGAAGCTTTAAAAATTGCTTGTTTCAGAAAGTATATACAGAAACATTCAGTCTCCGCCAGGGGAGGTGTGGCTAGGGTTACATAAACAAGCAAGTGATTAAACTCCTAAATCGTTGGGGATACTCCAGGGGCATGATCTATGAATTCATGAATGCTTGTAACATTGATTTTTGTAGTGCGTGTTACTTTAATTAAATTTCTTATTCTGCATCCATATGTATTAAGACAATGCAAATTTCCACTAGATGGCAGTGTGTTTCCTCTGAAATCTAAAACTATAAACTAATCTGCCACATTCACATCCAACTCTACCAAAGGGGGTGTGATCCGTGTGTACGTGCAGGTTTTTAATTTCCTCTTTTTCCATTTTTAGACAAAGGACTACTAGACAATCTTCTGTCCATTATCTCAAGAATCTGTTTTCTTCTTCGCGTCTGCTGTTCAATTGTGTTAAATGCCCTGGATTGTGACACCGATGAGTTCAACCAGGTATGCATTCTAAAAATTGTATTTTTCTTTTTTCTTATCTTTCCTATCCTTCTCCCAGCCACTTGCAGCTTTACACTTCATAAATTTTTATCCCTCCTTTAAAGTCTTCTTCGGGTACTACTACTTATCAAATAACCCGCTGTTGCGTTCTGTGTCTAGTTTTGTAGCTCCAACTTCCTGGATACTGTTGCATATAGGCACAGTAATGTGGACAACTTATAGCGTCCTGAAGTGTGTGCAGCCTACAAAGGATTGGGCAGAGTGTAGGTTTATTCTAAACTTTGAGGGGGCTATTACACATCTACTGTAATGTCCTCTTAGTCCATGAAGTTGTTCACTCACTATAGAAGTCCTAATCTGCTGGCTAAATGTATCCCTTAGCAGTTACAGCAGAATTGGTGATAATTATTTAATACCGCATGCAAAAATTAAAGTGTGTGTGTATATATATTGTAGTCTTTTGAAACTGCTATTCATTGCTGTATAAAGGAGTTAAGATTTCTTGGCCAGTGCTTTGGGTCGGTTGAGTCATTATTTTTTATAATTTTAAAGTCTGTTATACCCACCCTTATTAAAAAAAAAATGTGTGCAGTTAGTAGATTTCTTCTCAATGTTTTTGGCAACCTCCTTCCTGCACCTACCAACAGTTTTTTTTTTTTTTTTTTTCTTTTTTTTTAACTATTTTCTGTTGGTGCCTTTATTAGCCGGCATACTTGGACTATACTCGGTTGAACCTAGTACTCTCTTCAGATTTTGCTTTCACAACACTTCAAAGGTGTAGTTTTGATGTATGCATTTACTGATTGCCTCTTTAAATTAGTCTTGCCAAAAAGGGAACATTATCCCAATATCGGTGGGTCCTACACTTATTCCAACGTGGGAGACAAATTAAATAGTACTATATATGCAGAAGTGTATTTCAATAAATATGTTGTAAGAGCATTTGTGTGTATCTATATCTCTCAAAAACTAATGTGATAAACGAAACTCACAAAATGCTGTGCCAAAACTAAACAATTGACGTGATTGTGCTTTGTAGATCTACTCACCATGCATATCATATCTGCTCTATGAAAATTATAATTAAAGTGACATTACTATCCAAAACCTCCTCTAAATTTTATACTTTACTGTGGTCACCTCCAAAGGGGTCTCGGCAGCTGGGGGTCCTGAATAGGGTGCTTAACTCTGTATTTGGATTCCAAACTTGCTTGGTAAAGACAAAAGGGAATTAGGGGCACACCGAGAACTGGCATATCGCAGGAATGGTGCTGTGGTAGTGACTAAAATCTGTACATCAGATTAAGGAAGAGCATGTACATAAAAATATCTGTATTTGTAAGTTAGCTTTGTCCTTTACAGGGATAACTATTTGTGCATGAGGTGATATATATTAAGCTATGAACATGTCACTTTTTTGTATAATATTTTAAACATAGGAAACAAAGTTATATTTTCTCCTTCTCCTAAAAACCAGCATTAAACCAGTTACATTAACTGTTACACTATAAATATTTGTGTGCCTATTGAAAGACCGTCTTTGACCACCATTTTATTTTCAAAGCTTGTCCTAGCCCCAGGAAGATAGGTTGAAAATAGTTCTGATTTAAGAACATTTACACAAAAAAAAGTCAGAACTGGAGAAACAAGGCATTCAATACCAAAAATAATTAATTGGACAATTTGCTAAAAATGCCGAAATTGTAGTCAAGAAGTCAGAGACAGTTGGAAATATTTTGGCTTATGGTAAAATTCTTTGCTTAACAAGTCAGAATTACCATTGTCAAGTTAACTTCCTGTCGCAGTGACTGTTGTAGGAATAGGGTACCGTACCTGTCTCGCTGTATCGCATGTTCCACCATAGACATTAGTGTTCTGTCACACATGTGCAACAGTACAGGGCTGATGTGGACACCATGAAGTGAAGATGGCGGGGGACCATACCATAGCTGCAACCTGGTGGCCCAAGCAGCAATGTTCCCATCAAAAGGGGAGGGGGTCTCTGCAAAATATGCCAAGACACAGACCTTGACAAAGATGATTTAACAATGTATAAATTGAATGATGGTGCTTAAATATTAATTGCAAAAAAACAACCAATAGGGTTATGGCAGTGGACTGGAATCCTATTTGGATACTTAATTGCAATGTTATTGCATCACTGTGATATTTGAATGGTGCATTGCCAGTTTAGCCCTCTGATGCCAGGGGTGTATTTGGAAGTGAATCGATACAAATCACAAGGAAATGTATTCCAAACTGGTACTCCATGGTGTTAACTTGTGATACATGGAGATGCATAGTAACTCCTTATGATCCTGGGGTTTGTGTGTGCGGTTTTTGGTTTGTCTTTTTGATCTCCAGGTAATCCTATACAGCAGTATAACTTGATTTGCAACATGGATCGATGACATTCTCTGAAGTATTATAAATCAACTTTCACATTACAGGCACATGCCAGTGAGTGCAGGGTAAGGTGACCTCCATGAGAGTGCCTTGTGCCCTAGGTAGCAGTATAATATGACAAAGGAAAGTTAATGCAGTTCCGTGTTGATGTGGAACTGGGCTGAACAGCTGGCAAAGTGCTGGCTTCCTGATTGACTTTAGTGATTAGGAAATTGCATGTGTTGACTGCTTGTAAATTTTTGTGCCAGTTGCTCTGAGATCCATTATATTCTTAAAATCTTCCTATTCTGTAGCTTTTTCAAACAATGTGTCGCTGACCTGCTTACAGTCTGCAGTAATTATTTTACTTTTCTATGTACAGTGGTAGCAGGAAATTCCTGTTTAGCGCTAACCCGAGGGAACACTGCATGTAGCATGGCATTTTGCCATCTTTGTTCCATGGCCTACTTCTTACTTTCCCCTCTCATCATACCTCGACCCAAAGCAAACAAGTAACAGCATGGTTGTGTGTGTATTATTTTCTATACTATGCAGAGCCTTTTAGCGAATTGCTTGATTGCTAGAGGGGCAATTAGAGCATTAAAAGCATAGACCGTTGGCCTGAATAATGGAGTGACCTTCTAAGGGTAAACCTGCCCAGAAGCAGAACACTATTCTGTGGGGATAAAACAAAATATAAACTTTGGATCAGTTCTAAAAGTCAATTGTGGAGAATTGGCAAATGTTGCAAAATATAGGCTAGAACAGGGGTGCCCAATGGGTAAATGCCCATGTTTTAATCTACCGCTGCCATGATGTTTTGACATTCTAAAAGCATGAAAGGCATCATGGGAGTTGTAGTTATACAAAACCTGGGGATCTACCTTTTTGGACACCTGAGTTGAAATAACTTATTGAAAAGTGCAATTCCTGATTAAAATCTACACATTTCCCAATTCAGGTTGTGAGGTGGAGATGGATTTGCCTTCCCCCAATGCTTTGAGTTGCATCTTGCACTGTGACATTACCCTTAGATCTACGTATGGTAGATATGTTCTCTGTGTGTACTTCGATGATTGACCAATGATGTCAAATTTGGATATTTTGTATCCAGGCTCAAAATTTCGAAAAGCTATCGGCAAGTGAAAGCCCTAGTTTATGCATTTTTCTGTCATCAGAGAGATTGTCAAATTCTTTAAAAAAAAATTCTCTCCTTCAGATTGCTTTCCCTTGCCTTGGTTTGTCTGACGTAATAACCTGTGGAAATATTTCTAAGACTCTGTCAAGTCCTGGCTTATTAAATTGTTATAAATTCATTTTAGGGTTACTGTGCTTGATGAGTTAAATGGAAATTGTCTCTACTTCAGAATCAAGCCATGTTGAAAATCGTGTTTTTTTTTATTTTTTTTTTTTATATATATATTAAAGATCTAGACAAGGCAAAGCCAGGGCAAATATTGGAAATGAGGGGGGACAAAAATGATGCCTTTGTTTTATTTATCCCCTACTCTGTGTTAATTACCTGGAGCAAAGTATAGAAGTATAGAACTGCTAGCATGTTTCACAGAGGGCTAGTATGGAACCCAGTTTCAGGATAAAGATGCATTGAATTTTTTTGAAAATGTTTTATGTTCACACCTCACATGTGTTAAATATATGATCTAAGTTAACCTAATGTATTAAAAATCTTGGACGTAACAGTCCCACTTTTTAAAGATTAATATACATGCGAAATATGTCCTACTTTAGAATTAATTTTTATATTTCTCTCTTCCAGTTTTCTGGATTTATTTCCACATAAGACTATGGCTGTGGATATAGCGATGAAATTTTATTTGCAATCCCCACCTCTCAGAAGAGAACGTGTCGAATGCAGAATTTCTCAAAAAAGCAACAAGCCTTTGAGGCCATGCATCCAGACGAACAGCAAAATGATCATTAATGAGCGAAACCACAAAGAAAGTAAAGTGAAAAAACGTGTCACGTTTGCAGATAGCCGAGGCCTTGCCCTTACTATGGTGAAGGTATATTCAGAGCTTGATGACCAATTTGAAATTCCATTTAACATCACAGAACTGATAGATAATATTGTCAACTTGACAACCGTGGAGAAAGAACGTCTTGTGCTGGACTTCGTACAACCTTCTGCTGACTACTTGGACTTCAGGAACCGTTTAAATGCTGACTTTGTTTGTCTAGAGAACTGTATGCTTAAAGAAAAGGCTCTGGTAGGCACCGTGAAGGTCAAAAATCTTGCTTTCCAGAAAAGCGTGAAAATAAGGATGACCTTTAATTCTTGGCAAACCTTTACTGACTATGAGTGCGAGTATGTCAAGGACACATATGCTGGTTCCGATAGAGACACTTTCTCCTTTGATATAAGTCTACCAGAGAACGTTCAGTTGCATGAGCGGATAGAGTTTGCAATTTGCTTTGAGTGTGAAGGGAAAACCTACTGGGACAGCAACAAAGGACAAAATTACAGAATCATTTGCCCTAACCTCAAAAGGCTGCCTGACTTTCAGAGCAACCATTCTGAACCGGATTATAACCTTTCTTTCGATCAGTTTGGAAGCCCAAGGTGTTCTTATGGAATATTTCCAGAATGGCCCAGCTACTCTGGGTTTGATAAGCTAGGACCTTACTATTAACTTGGTATCCAAAGAAATCAAGGTGAACGAACTGAAATGGCTTCTAATCCCAAAATGATAGAATGGGGATGTGAATGTGTCCCTATTGGGACTAGCTGTAAGCCACAAACATGGAGAACCTACAATAGGTCATGATGCATACTTGCATTAGATTTTTCCTGTTAAGGGATATATTGTCCTATAACTCAATATTGAAAGTAGCACCTTTTTTGGTATCCAATGTATACAGAATGAATCTGTGAACATTTTTCTCATCAGTGCTGTGGTCTTTCCTTTCCAAAGCTGCTATACCTTCAAACTCCAAAGACCCTGCCCTACACTTTTTTTTTTTTTTTTTTTTGTCTTTAACTACTTTAGTCGGGATGTGTTACCTTTCATTCTCAATGTATACATGAATGTCTGTGTAAATCCTTAATCCGCCATCTGTTCTCAGGAAAAGTGTTCCTATTCTCCTGCTAAAATGAATGGGGATGAGGAATTCGGTCTTGTTGATGGGACTAAATGTTTATATAACCTTTTTTTTTTTTTCTGCACTGCTTCACATTAAGGTCACTTTGACATGAAGCCATGTCAGGTATTCAGACATTAAACCATTCTATCTAGATATGCTACATGTACACTCACTTGATGCACATTTTTAACTCTGTAATCTGATTTTTGAATTTTGTGGATTTTTATCTTTAAATGGGTCCAGATTTACGTGCCCTGGCTTCTCCGAACAGACGTAAATGTGCAATATTCCTCTGGTGTCTAGGCTGGAGTATGCTGTACAAATGAGTGCCTTTTATTTTTAATTAAATAAAATTCTTACTATGATCACTTTCTCTACACATGTCTGCACCCTAAAAGGTTCCAAGGTGAGAGCAATAGGTTCTGTTATTTAAACCTTGTGGATATACTACACCAGTAATGGCTAACCTGGCAAGATGTGTGTTTGGGGAAACATAGCCATACACATGTGCTAGCAAGGTTTGTCATTAATGTTGTAAAAGATGACTTGTACACTAAGACTATAGTCATGGCTGTGTACCTCATTAACCAGCTAGTGCTTTTTATGGTTACGGTGGAGGTTTTTTTTTTTCCCTCTATTTTATTAAATGTGAAAGCACAATATTCACGCCCTCCCCACTTTGCTTAGTCCTAGAAGGCATTAAAGGCCAGCTTATTGAATGCAGGATTTCTGTTGAATTGAAACCACTTGCCTACTAGGTCCATTTGGCTTAATGTCTAAAAGGTGGTTCTCTGTAGAAGTGTTCACTGGTAGAACTAAAAATGTTTAAGAATCCTTCCAGACTTTTCAGATAAAGAAGTTGATGACTTTGCGATTTTCTTCTTTGCTTCTGCCATCCTCCCATCTTCCTCCTTCGGCAAGGATTGTGTGATTTTATTTATTTTTTGTTTGTTTGCTCACAAGATGGATTTGTATGTTCTTGCGTTATCAGTATTTTAGAAATAGAATGCTTGCACTGATTCCCACAGTTTATTTACCCTTTTGTATTGGAGTATGTTCCATACGATACAATTTTTTTTATATTCTTAACAAGTAGCTCTTGTATAAAATCACATTTCACCAAGAGTGGGGGAGTAGGCAACAAAAAGGCTTGCTGGTGTTGCAGACCTATAGCTGTTGTAAAGGAAAGGCATCATGGGGGGTGTAGTTCTGCAACAGTCAATGGCTTTATTTTGTCTTCTGTGCTAGAAGTGGTGGGAGATATAGAAGTCTGCCTCCTCAAACAATTTCCATTGGTAGTTTTTAGTTTTCTAAACAAACTTCTGAGTCTTGGCTCAAATTATTATTAATTTATTTTTTTCTCCTTAAATATATGAAATTGACCTACTCTGAATTTAGAGGGATATCTTTGACCTTACCCTAGCTGGTTTTGAACCTAGAAGTGCCTTGTTCAGGCTTTCTGTTTCTCTTACCGTCAAATCTTTGTACACAAATCAGGGAACATTTGAGAGGGAGGGACGATGCACTTTATAATCACAAGAGTGAAAACTAGATCAATTTTTGTGTGGGTTTTTAAGAAACAATGTTGGGTTTTTTTTTTTTTTTTTTTTAAGTGAAATGTAATAAAGGTAAAACATTTACGGTAATATCTTGCATAGCCTTGTTTGTTTGTGTGAGCTTATTTTTAATTAACACTACCAAGTTTTGAACTTATCTTTTTATTTTATTTTTTTTATTCTCCTTCCTAAACACCCCACCTCCACCCCCAACACTTTCGAAAGTGCTGATAAACTACTTGGGTATTTGACTGGCTAAGGTCTGCATGTTTGGGTGTAATGGCACTTGTCTGCAAAAGTCCTGTTTTTGAACCTTTAAGACTTAAACTCACATTTGTTACTTGTGTTAATTAACCTCTTAAAGATGCTCCGTCTTGTTCAGTGATTGCTGTGTTACTTCAAGTGGCATTAACACTGGTCCCTAACGAGTACATTTTAGCTCTTTCTTTTATAAAAGCCTCTCCCTTTTAAATACAAGCTTATTTTATTGCTAAAACTGGATTGACATTTTGGCAGACTTCTTCAGAGACCGAAGAAATCTGAGCCTGACTGAGAGGGTGGTGGTGCACATGTTTTGGCACAGAAAAAGATCAGAGAAATTTGCTATAACAGTTTACACTATGGCACCAGGAAATATTGGTGTATGTGTAGTGCATATTTAATATAAAATATTTACAAGTTGTGTTCTGTTTTTAATTTAATTTTTAATACACTCTTTATTTTAGCAGAAACATTTTTTGTTTTCCAAGTCTCCAGGAGCAGGTAGAGGGCAGCAGGATTTGCAGTTTGAAAGAAGAAATATTTACTAACTACCAGTGATATTTACTTTCCATTGACTTGCTCTATTGTTAAACTTTAATTCTTGGGAAATGGGACACTGGGAAACAATTACTATCTGGTTGAACTTTTTTTTTTTTTTTTTTTTTAACTTTGCCTCCTATAATGAATAGTTAGATCCCCCAATTAAAAAAAATAAATAAAAAATACCCCTCCCACACTCAGTCTTTCCAGTATTATCCCAATGCCAGCCATTTGTACTGCTATAGCCTATGTCCAAGCAATACAAGAAAATTACAATAAGCGTTCATGTTTATATATTTTTTTCCTTGCCATATCCATGGCAGCACAGTGGCAAACACCCAAACAAAACTCGAGAGTGAGGGGGGGAAGGAAACAAAAAACATAATTTTATAATTTTGGTGTGCAAGTGTTTTAATACAAACAAAATGACAAACCCACTGCAAGCAATTGATAGAATTTACAAATTTAGATGCAGGAAGAACACTGGCCAAAATTAACAAATTCATCTACTTGGCCATCAAACTGATGAAGTTTTATTAAAATATTAACTGAAGCTCATGTAGCTGCCCTGCCGATCTGTTCTGGAGTCATTTTAGCTGCCACAGTCCAGAAGGAGGAATGTTATCTAGTGTAATGAGCTTTTAACCCGTAAGGAACAGGAACCCTTGAAGCCAGGTAAGTTGTATAATGCCAGAAACAAAACGTCAGGACCAGTTCTAAAAGTAAGTCTTATGGAATACTGTAAAGGGCTCCTAAAAAGAGTGCCTCAACCTCCGATGTTCACCTTCCAGAAGTCAACCAGCAATGCGATCTAGATGGTGAGGAGATCTAGATTCAACAGAATACTGAGTGTATCTAATTTAGGAGTTGTCCTATAATGTGTTGTATCACCTAATCCTACAAGATATTAATGTTTTCTCCTGGGCTACACCCACTGTCAGTATTTTATTAAATTATTGTTTATATGTTTGGAATAATGATGGATTGTTACAGGAATTCATGTCCATCTTTAATTGCTTTGTAATTTCAATCCATGGCTTAGAGCATTTACTATGGTGAAATGTATGATACATCTCAGGAGACTTTTGTTTTGTGGGGCACACTTATCAAAATATGAATGATTCAGTTATGCCCTTATACAAATCTAATATTGTTTTAGAAACACCTTATTGTTAACCATTTAATGGTTGGTAAGAGCCAAAACATGGACCCTCAGAATATTGTAATTCAAACCTTTTGTCCTGATTAGATTGAAGAAACTCCAGGATGTTAGTAGTAGAGGGACTCTGAATATTCATTTGCTAGGAAGAGCTCTATAAAGTGGCGGGGAAAAGAAAGTATCCTCTATAATTATGGAATATAAACAACCACGCCATTAGCCAAGGCGATAAATCTCTCATAAGCATATGGAATTCTTGGTAGATTAAATACATCTGGGTTTTCCACCTCAGAAGATTGTCCACTTCTTCAGAGCTGGGATAGTTCGTATTCTCTACGCGGTCTATATCTGTTGCCTTTAAAGGAAGTGTAATCAGAAGATCATTTTGGCTCAAAATGATCTCCTGTGCCTACGATCTTGAGGCAGAAAAGCTTTCCTACCTTCTGTCTTGATGTACTGATTTCTCTTCTTGATATAGGTGCTTTCTGAAAAAAGGAAGCGCGCAGAATATTGGAATAGGCATCTGCAGACCAAGATCTAAACAATAGAGCCCTCCTAGCGGAAACGAGAGAGAACCATATTCCTGGCTAAGGTTTTAATTAGATCAGTTTTAAACCTCTGAGGTGCACTGCAAGCTTAAAGGGACACTATAGTCACCATAACAACTACAGCTTAATGTAGTTGTTCTGGTGAGTATAAGCATTGCCTTTAGGCATTTTCATGCAAACACTGCCTTTTCCACACAACAAGCATTGTTTACATTGCCCCTCTAAGTGCCCACTCCTCAGATGGTCACTGGACATGCTTCCTGGGGCAGTGCTTCTCAGTAGGCAGCACTGCCGTTCAGCGTCTCCACCCTCTACAGGGGGATGCTGAATTTTCCTCAGAGATGCATCTGTATGAAGAAGCGCTGTTTGGCAAAAACGGTGTTTGGTCCTGCCTCTTTGCCGATTTAGTGCATTGGATAAAAATTGTCAATTCTGATGTCATCAAGGAGGCAGATGCAGCGGCTTGTGCTGCACTGGAAAAAAAGGTGAGTTTTAATTCCTTTTAAGGGGGGCAAGCCACCTAAATGATTGGTTTTACACTATAGGTTAAGGAATACATGTTTGTGTTCCTGACCCTCTGTTGTTCCTTTACTGTCTTGCAAGCTGTCAATAATGGAAGAAAGACTTCTATCATCTATAATATATTTTTCCAAATTTGCTATCCAGAAGTTAGGGCCACCACAGCATGCGTAGTCAGCCTTACAACAACGGCATCGTCCTTAGGAGAAGAGTCCCAAAAACCAAGCATCATGTTTTATAAAAAGGCGTAACGATGAGAAATTATACTTTGCTGTCAGCTGTTTCTGTCTAAAACCATTCCTCATGAATAAGATCCTTAATGGTGTCATATACAGGGAAAATAACTCGTATCTTCCTGAGATCCATGAAATGGCAGCTTGAAGTAGAAGACTACTTCTTTAGGAGATTCTCTCATGAAAATATTTATGTACCTTGCGATTAAATGATCCGCACAAGCTGGGTGCAGGTAACCAGGAGTGGGTTGAACGGCCCCATCTGAAGAATAGGCTATTTTTATGTTTGCATAACTTCCATAGATTTCTATAATTATGTATATATTACCCATGCATCTGGTTCGCTTGGTCATTTGCAAGCTTTATGAGACTACTTGATACCTTGGGAAACCGCCCTGTTTATTAATCAGTGTGAATTATTGGGAATCCAAAGCATTGAGGTTAGAAATGCAAGGCTGTATTGCTCACACTACCGTGTCCCACGTCACTTCACCTCTCCCCCTCTTTTCCAATCAAATATCAAGAGTGTAAAAGTCCTCTAACCACTTACCTGATTCCAGCACCAAGGTCCATCGTTCCTGGCTCTGTTTCTGGCTCCTACTATGCAAAGTTTGAGTAAGTCCAGTGTCGTTTTACAGAGTTAAACTCTTGTGTAAATGCAGGAAGCACCTAGTGATTTATATTGTTGGGTTAAGGAACAGACTATTTCAGTGTAGTGCCTACAGTGTCTTTTTAAACGGGACACTAGCTGTAGTGGATATATCCCCTGGCACCCCACCCCCCATATTTCCTTATGAAAGCTGTCAAATTGTTTTAGAGTGGGTTGACTTAACTGCGTCATTTGGGTGCCCCCTCTCTACCTCTCAACTTTCTGGCTGAGGGTCAAAGGCTCTTTGGCTGAGTGTGATCAGCTGCAGGGCTACGCTCAGATAGCTAACAGAAGAATCTGGCTCCCAGCCAGGAGATAGGCAGACTCGAGCCCAGGTAGGAAGCTAAACTATTTTAAAATGGTTTGACTACATAGTGAGTGTGTGCAAGTGCACTCTGCGTGCTATACTGGTTATAGTGCTTGGACTGTTTCTTTTAACTTGAATTATGACATTGGTAAAGATCGCTTAATCAAACCATGTTAAGCTGCTGCCTGGTTCTTATTGGTTATTAGGTAACTGATATCGACAGCAAACATTGTAAACTAGCAGAGCAAGTTTTTATGTGGTACTATTTAAATAGATCTTGGTTTAAATGAAATAGGATTTGAATGCTATATGGAACAAAGTGATTTGATTACGTTGGGGGGAGGGGATAGCATTTGACTTACCTTATTTCCACTGGCACAGCTCCACTGATCAGCCAGTCTAATGCTTCAGCATAGGAAGAATAATGCACAGGCCCTAGAAGAAAAAAAAATGCATCAACTTATAGAGCTGCATTGAGTCAATGCATCTGTATAGGGAAGCTCTTGGTGTCTTCATGCATACTGTGGAACACCGAGAACTGGTCCTGCCATCTTTGCAGGACAGCAGCCAGAAAGCCGTTCTAGTGGCTGTCTGAGTGAGAGCCAATAGAGGTAGTGTTACATAGAAAAGGCTGTGTTGGGGTGGGGCCTGGGCAACATGGCGACTGGCAGCACTGTCAGGGAGCTCCTGCTACCAACCTCGTTGTGAACGCCCTACACGAGCTCCGGAGTGCCCTGTGGCCCTTAATGTAAGACTCACCTGCGACTTACTGGAGCAAATGGAACACCTCTGGAAGCAGCTCCCTCTGCAAACGATGGAGAGGAGAGTGAGGCCTCGTGAGCCCGTCGGACAGGCGAGACGGCCGCTCGTCTGTACTGTGCGGCACTGGGCTTCCGCAGGACAAGACACAGCTCCGTTCCCCCCCCTCTGGACCTGTGGGGGTTATCCCGGTCCACACTGGCTGGCCTGCAACAACGAGCCCCAGACCCTGAGGCAACAAATCCCGCGACCTACTTAACAAAGATGGCGGTGGCGGCCTCAGGAAACTGGTGAAGCACAGACCAGGAAGCTGCAACAAGACCACACTGACAGATACCTACAGCAGCTGGACGAAATCTGTCAGCGACTCTGCACTACCCTAAAGGCAAGACAGGGGCATGCTTTACCCGTTCAACACACACGGGATCCCCGGAGCAGAGTGGGAAGTGGAAGTGGCGGGAAACCTCTAGGCATCCCATCGGAACGCGCACGCAGACACCCACATTCTGGCCCACCTAGGCCGCAGGCTACGGAGGGCAAGACCCCGGTGCATCGCCCACACAGGTAGGGGACCGCCCGCAGCCAGCGGAGGCACAACATCTGGTCCACCTGTCTACCCAAGGAAGGGCAGGACTTGAACCCTTTGAGGCCCCAAGACCGTGGATCCAAGATGCTGGCCTGCAAGTCGGCCTGGGGCAGGAGGCATATCTCCCACACCGCACCAACTGCAGAAACCTGGGACCCCCTTAGGATCCACACTCAGAGCAACCTGCCGACCGGAATAGGCTGAACGCATGACCCTGGACTGTAACATGATCTAACGCTGACAAAAGCGCTTGAAAATGCTTTACACACACTGCTTCCCGCAAACCTGGCCAGTGGCAAGCCTAATCCTAAACGTTGCTGTTGCACCTATATATCTCATGTATGTTATTTTATCATTTTGTTGATGCTTTATTATGTTCACGTCACTCACACTCTAGCTTAAGACTAGCACAACATGTAATCACTCACTCATAGCTTAGGTAGGCAAGAGAGATGTATAGCCACCTTATGAGTCAGCCAAACATGAGCCTAATTGCTAATCTAAAGGAACTGTTATATCTAGCCTGTTTTACTATGTATACTTTCTTACCGTAGTTCACTAGAGTTACACAAGACTATCTGCTTAAACAAAGTTAAACTGTAATGGTCCTAACTGTAATGGTCCTGGTGCCTAAAGTGTCCTTCTAACTACATGTAAAACTGGATTAGCTGTGCGTTTTTAAGATTTCATTCACCTCCTTTTAAAGGGACATTCAAAGTACGAAATTTTATTTAGCTTAAAAGGACACAGTATGCCTTATAACTCACTGAAGTGGCTGGCACCATCTTTCTGTTTAGTGTTAAACTATCTCTAAAATGGTAATGCTATACGAGAGTACCTATCAACTTTGTGCTGTTCGTGCTAATGAGGACGAATCATCCTGAGTGGCAGTGGGTGGCTGTGAGAGTGTCAGCTGACCTCTTTTAGCCTATCACAGTGCCCCTTCAGGTATGAATTGGTATGGCTATAAGGAAGTTTGTAATCTCTGCTTTAGCTACATCTCCAGTAGGGATGAGCTAGGGGAAGCCAGGGACTCTCATTCAGTGTTAAACTGCTAGAAAATTATTTAACATTAAATGGAGGGACAGAGCCATCAAGGCTGGATTTCCCATTAGGCAGAGTATTCAGCATTTATCGAATGCCTTTTTGAGGCTGGTGGGGAGAGATAAGTACCAGGAGCCTTGGCCCAGTGTCCTCTAAACCTTGGCCAGTGTCCTACTGTCAGCTGTAGTAGCAGAGCTGCAGGAACAGTTATTGAGGATGTAAAACTCTTTATTGTCCCACCTTCTCCAGTTTTGAACGGGAGGCTGGACACGTAGATTAACGGATCACTTCCCATCTGCCCACTAGTAGCCTCTCACACAGGAAATGCCTTGCTGGAGGAGCAGGGGGAGCTCTGAGTGATGCACACTGTATAGCTCCTGCAACTCTAAAATCATCAATCTGACTGGTCTACAGCAGAGGGTGAGTACTTTGCAAATAACCCTTCATACTCCAGCTCTCAAAGCCTAAACCTGAAAATAAACCCTTCACCATAATCCTATGTTTAACTCCTCTTAAAAACCAAACGCATGTACCCCAATACTAAATTTAACTCCACTCTAGCCCTAAACTCAATAATCCTAAACAGCCCTTAACCCCTTAAGGACACATGACGTGTGACATGTCATAATTCCCTTTTATTCCAGAAGTTTGGTCCTTAAGGGGTTAAATTACAACTAAAACCCCCGCAAGCTGTTAATTTTCTTAACCCTAAACACCCCATGTAAACTAACTGATATTAACCCCTCTCTAACCTTAACCCCCTCATTACCCTAACCACTTCTAACATTATCTGTAACCCTGCGTACATTTACACAGCTGCATACACTCACTATGCTGAGACTCAAACACATGACTGCTGACTCCTTCGATCACCAAATCCCATTACCCTTCCATTCCCAATAAGTAACACAACACCAGGTTAACTGGGTAAGGGCAACGGCCACAGCTCTATTTAAACCAGCATAACCTAATACTGTCAGCTGCTGGTTTTACCCAGCACACAAGTACACTTTAAACTTCGCCCAGAGCCTCTTCAGCCTGTCCTTCGTCATAAACCAAATTCAGGCTGCGACTCCCCAAGCCCGTCCGGGCATTAATCATTTACCAAACCTGCTGGCGCAGGAAACACGCAGCTGTGACAAAATTAAAAACAGAGAAAACACAACAATTCCAGAATAGAATCATTGGGGAGTGTGGGTGGAGAAAGACACTGCCAGGCTCACTCAGCACTGTTCACCAGTAGTCTGATAATTTTCCCAGAATTCCATGCTTCCAACTGTATCCATTTGGTTGCTATGCCTACCCCTCAGGGCAGCAGTCATGCTCCCCCCTCCCTATTCGCGGTGGGGGGTTGGCCTATACATTACAAGCAAAAACACACACACACACACATACATTTATACATATGCAGTTTTCAAATATAAATATGTTGTTTAGATGTCTTAGGCCTGCAACGTCCAGTTAATTATACTTACTTTATCTGCCTTATTTTTGGGATTGGGGAGCTGGGGACGCCTTAGACTTTTGTGCCTAAAATGTAAATCCAGCTCTGAGTGCCAGAGCACATCAGATGAGATTAAAGGGAAACTCCAGTGCCAGGAAAACAATCCGTTTTCCTGGCACTGGAGGGTCCCTCTCCCTCCCACCCCCCAATCCCCAGTTGCTGAAGGGGTGAAAACCTCCTCCCCCGCCGCACCTCCTTCTGCTTACGTCGGCCGGTGGGCGAGACTGATCTCGCCCGCCGGCCAGCGTACCCCATAGGAAAGCATTGAAAATGATTTTCAATGCTTCCCTATGAAGAATAGAGCGACGCTGGAGGTCCTCACACACCGTGAGGACGTCCAGCGACGCTCTAGCACAGAAAACCTGTGCTATAGAGCAGGAAGTTCCCTCTAGTGGCTGTCTAACAGACAGCCACTAGGGGAGGACTTAACCCTGCAAGGTAATTATTGCAGTTTAAAAAAAAACTGCAATAATTACACTTGCAGGGTTAAGGGTAGTGGGAGTTGGCACCCAGACCACTCCAATGAGCAGAAGTGGTCTGGGTGCCTGGAGTGTCCCGTTAAAGTGTACATTTTTTAATTAGGCAGTTCTGGTGTATAGATCATGTTCCTGCAGTCTCGTAGCTCAATTCTCTGCCTTTTAGGAGTTAAATCTCTTTTCTTTCTGTTTCTTCAGCCCTGGCCACACCTACCCCTGACTGTGGCTTACACAGCCAGCATGGGAAAAAAATTGTCTCACTTTTAATCAGCTCTTACAGTGCAGTATGCGTTTACATTGGTTCTTATCTCCTGCTTTGGTAACCCCTTCCCGAAATTAGGGCTTGCTACATCGTAGTGATCTAGCCCAAATACTTACCCTATACCAACAGCTTAATGTAGTGGTGTCTATAGCCTGTCCCTGCAGGCTTTTCAATATAAACACTGCATTTTTTAGCTAAAACAGTGTGCAGCACACACGTTCAGCATCTCCAATCTCTGCATGGAGGTTCTGAATATTCCTTATAGAGATTAATTAATTCAATAGTTCTCTGTGAGGAAATCCTGATTGGCACATCACTGTGTTTTGCTGCGCATGCACAATATCCTCCGAATGCTTTCCTATGGAAAAGCATTAGCGAAGATTGATAATCTCAGAAACGGAGGTGGAACCAGCCGTGGCGTAACTGGCCCAGCGTGGGAATAAAGGGGAGTAAAAAAACACCTTTCTCATGCGATTTAGAGGGGGCAGGTACCTTATTTTTATATATATATATATATACACACACACATATACTTACTCACTCACTCTCTCTCTCTCTCTCTCTCTCTCTTTCTCTCTCTCTCTCTCCCTCTCCCCTCTCACATTTTTGTAAATATTTTATATCTTTTCATGTGACAACAGTGAAGAAATGACACTCTGCTACAATGTCCCCTCAATATACTTCAACACTAGACATGTGCAATTCGTTTCGGTCCGAATATGTATTCGGACGAATTTCGGGCAATTCGGACATTCGGGTACTTCCGAATGTCCGAAGTGCCAAATTGACCGGATTTACGAAGTGTCGAAGTGTTGAAGTGCCGAAGTTCTGAAGTTGTCGAAGTTCCGAAGCACAGTATTGCCCAAGTGCTAACATAGAAGAATGTTACATTGTATACAATTTTAAATAAAAAAAGTATACAAACATAGCCAGGATTCAGCTGTAAGCATTTGCAACACTTACAACAATCAAGTAACATACATTCATATAAAATGTAAGTTACTTGGCCAGTCAATGTAATGACAGGAATGAATAAGTAGATAACTCCCTAATTCCCACGGTATTAGGGAGCTATCTACTAAAAGGCGGAAAGACCTAAATTGGTCTTTCAGCCAAATTTACTAATACTAAGTAAAGATTACCAAGTATTAGTAAATTATGCCCCTACTCGCTATACCGCGCGTAGGGGCATGTCTATTAAACAGTGAGCAGCCTTCCCGAGCCCCCACCCGTGCTTTTAAACTAAAGGGGAACCAATTGCCCCCCCCGCCCCCACCCCTGAGCGGTGGATGGGGGCCCTAAATTATATATAATGATAATGAGATAATTATAATGAGCGGTGGGTGGGGGCCCTACAGAAAAATAAGGGGGCGGGGACCTAATGTCCTCCCCCGTGGCCCCCACCCCTGAGCGGTGGGTGGGGGCCCTACAGAAAAATAAGGGGGGGGACCTAATGTCCTCCCCCCTGGCCCCCACCCCTGAGCGGCGGGTGGGGGCCCTAAATACCAATAGGGGGGGGACCTATTGTCCTCCCCCCTGCCCCCAGCCCTGAGCGGCGGGTGGGGGCCCTAAAAAAATTTCGTCGTCCCCAGGTGACTAGGGTCCCCAAACCCCTAGTCACCCCCTCCCCCCCAAAACAAATGATCCCCCTACCTTCCCCCCTCACCCTAAAAATAATGAGGGGAGGACCTTTAACTAAGAACCTGTTAAAAAAATGAAAATAATAACTTACCATTCAATGTTTTCTTTCTTCTAAAATCTTTTTTCAGCCCCCAAAAAGGCCAAATAAAAAAATATAATAACCGACGCAATTAAAAAAAAACAAAAAACGAGCGCAAAAAAATAATAATCCTTCTTCAACCATGGAGGGCTTCGCGCAGACTGAGCTCTGCAGGTCGGGGAAGGCTTATAAAGCCTTGCCCCGCCCTGCAATTGGGCTCAGAGCACTCTGATTGGTGGGTTTAAGCAGGTTCTTAATTAAAGGTCCCCACCTCATTATTTTTAGGGTGAGGGGGGTAGGTAGGGGGATAATTTTTTTGGGGGGGAGGGGGGGACATTATTTTTAGGGCCCCCACCCGCCGCTCGGGGGTGGGGGCCAGGGGGGGACAATAGGTCCCCCCATTGGTATTTAGGGCCCCCACCTGCCGCTCAGGGGTGGGGGCCAGGGGGCAGGACATTAGGTCCCCCCTTTATTAGCATTTAGGGCCCCCACCCACCGCTCAGGGGTGGGGGCCAGGGGGAGGACATTAGGTCCCCCCCTTATTAGTATTTAGGGCCCCAACCCACTGCTCAGGGGTGGGGGCCAGGGGGGAGGACATTAGGTCCCCCTCCTTATTCCAATTTAGGGCCCCCACCCGCCGCTCTGGGGTGGGGGCCAGGGGGGAGGACATTAGGTCCCCCCCTTATTAGTATTTAGGGCTCCCACCTGCCGCTCAGGGGTGGGGGCCAGGGGGGAGTACATTAGGTTCCCCCCTTATTAGTATTTAGGGCCCCCATCCACCGCTCAGGGGTGGTGGCCAGGGGGAGGACAATAGCCCCCCCCCATAATTTTACTTAAGGGCCCCCAGCCGCCAGAGGCTGCTCACTGTTTACTAGACATGCCCCCTACTCGCGGTATAACGAGTAGGGGCAAAATTTACTAATACTAAGTAATTTTTACTTAGTATTAGTAAATTTGTCTGAAAGACCAATTTAGGTCTTTCAGCCTTTTGGTAGATAACTCCCTAATACCGTGGGAATTAGGGAGTTATCTACTAAGCGGCTGCAATAGAAGTGCCGAAATTCCGAAGTTCCGAAATTCCGAAGTTCCTAAGTGTCGAAGTTGCCGAAGTTCCTAAGTGTCGAAGTTGCCGAAGTTCCGAAGTTCCGAAGTGCTGAAATGCCGAAGTTCCGAAGTTGCCGAATTTCCTAAGTTGCCGAAGTTCCGAAGTGTTGAAGTGCCGAATTGCCGAAGTTCCGAATTGTGAAAATTCAGAATTTTGGAATGCTGAACCGAACCAAAAATTTTCCCCATGCACATGCCTATTCAACACACAACCATTAATGTCTAAAGCGTTGGCAAGAAAAGTGAGTATACCCCTAAGTGGAAATGTCCAAATTGGGCCCAGAGTGTCAATATTTTGTGTGGTCACCATTATTTTCCAGCACTGCCTTAACCCTCATGGGCATGGAGTACACCAGAGCTTCACTGGTTGCCACTGGAGTCCTCTTCCACTCCTCTATGACGACATCACGGAGCTGGTGGATGTTAGAGACCTTGCGCTCCCCCACTTTCCGTGTGAGGATGCCCCATAGATGCTCAATAGGGTTTAGGTCTGGAGACATGCTTGGCCAGTCCATCACCTTTACCTTCAGCTTTTTAGCAAGGCAGTGATCGTTATGGAGGTATGTTTGAGGCCATTATCATATTGGAATACTGCCCTCCACTGCGGCCCAGTCTCTGAAAGGAGTGGATCATACTGCTTCAGTATGTCACAGTACATGTTGGCATTCATGGTTCCCTCAATGAACTGTAGCTCCCCAGTGCCGGCAGCACTCATGCAGGCCCAGGCCATGACACTCCCACCACCATGCTTGACTGTAGGCAAGACACACTTGTCTTTGTACTCTTCACCTGGTCCCCACCACACGCGCTTGACACCATCTGAACCAAATACGTTTATCTTGGTCTCATCGGACCACACTACATGGTTCCAGTAATCCATGTCCTTAGTCTGCTTGTCTTCAGCAACCTGTTTGCAGGCTCTTTTGTGCATCATCTTTAGAAGAGGCTTTATTTTGGGACCACAGCCATGGAGACCAATTTGATGCAGTGTGCGGCGTTTGGTCTGAGCACTGACAGGATGACCCCCACCCCTTCAACCTCTGCAGCAATGCTGGCAGCACTCATACGTCTATTTCCCAAAGACAACCTCTGGATATGATGCTGAGCATGTGCACTCAACTTCTTTGGTCGACCATGGAGAGGCCTGTTCTGAGTGGAACCTGTCCTGTGAAACCGCTGTATGGTCTTGCCCACCGTGCTGCAGCTTAGTTTCAGGGTCTTGGCAATCTTCTTATAGCCTTCTTTATGTAGTGCAACAATTATTTTTTTCAGATCCTCAGAGAGTTTTTTGCCATGAGGTGCCATGTTGAACTTCCAGTGTGAGAGCAATAACACCAAATTTAACACACCTGCTTCCATTTACACCTGAGTCACATGACACCTTGGAGGGAAAATTACTAATTGGGCCCAATTTGGACATTTCCACAAAGGGGTGTACTCACTTTTGTTGCCATTGGTTTAGACATTAATGGCTGTGTGTTGAGTTGTTTTGAGGGGACTGCAAATGTACACTGTTATACAGGCTGCACACTTACTACTTTACATTGTAGCAGAGTGTCACTTCTTCAGTGGTGTCACATGAAAAGATATAAAATATTTACAAAAATGTGAGATCTCTCTCTCTCTCTCTCTCTCTCTCTCTCTCTCGCAAGGGAGCAGAAAGAAACTGCAAGAAAATTACTACTCTCTCGCATGTCGCCTTTATGCTTCCCTGGGGCGGCCGGCTGCTTCCATGCTCCCCAGGGTGACCAGCGGGCTCCAATGTTCCCTAAACCGGCTGCCTCCATGCTCCCCAGGGCGCTGGTTCCAATGTTCCCCGCAGTGTCCGCCCTTCAAAGTTCCCTCGAGTAGCCACCTTAGTTAAAGGGCTGACAAATCCCACGTGCCAGATCTGCAGTTTATGCAAGTGTGGTGTTTTTTTTTTTGTGCTTTTTCTCATACACTTGAAAACACGCAAAAATACATGCATATTTTTTGGGTTGTTTTTGTACTAACAAGTAAAACATTTTTTTTTTTTTTTTTTTTTTTTTAAAAGGCTTAACTCCAAGCTTAGAGCATCTCTAATACTGGAGTGGTTTGCCTTAATTTATAATCCACAATTAATATTTCTCAATCTTTTTAAACTCTATTTTTGTAACAGTTAGACAGGGATTGGCATAGGCCTCATAAATCCTTCAAACTTGTGTAAAAGACTACATATCCTAAAACGTTATGCAAGGGAATCACTTTTTTAAAACTTTTTTTTGTTAATGCCATTACAGAACAAGGCCAGAAACAAGCCGTTAAACAATGAACAGCTGTCAAGCTGCCCTCCACATCCAAGATAAATTAATAAAAGAAGCAAAAAACTTTTTTTTTTTATTGAATCTGGAAAATTAAACAAAATAAATGCTATAAATAAATTACTGCACAAAAGCAGTTATGATATAATTTTAATTCTGCAAAAACATGTTAGAACAAATTAACCCATATCGAGTAAATGACTGATGTTGTCTAGGAATGATAAATGTAACCCTTTTGCTCAGAGTAAAATGTATTTGCAATACAGGATGCACCAATAGTCTGTCAATTAAAACAAAACAGTTCTATCTATAGAAAGATAATTATAAATATGTAAATTTGCATGAAAGGAATAACAACTATCTTTCTTAGAATGAGCCGGCAGCACCTCCACTGGTTTAGCAAGGAGGAACAACAAGGGATCTAGGTCAAACTGCCTCGCCAACAAGTCCCTGATACCCTACCAAAAGTGCTTCAGCCTCAGGCATTCCCACCATATGTGTGCATATGTACCCTTGTCATCACACAGTTTCCAACACACACAAAAAAAACCCCAGTATTCTTAACGCTGTAGTGTCCCTCTGCCCTAAAGGTATTGGCTCTGCCACGGTAATTAAAAGGTTATAAAGTGCTGGCTCTGGCTCTGCCTCAAGTGTTTAAAAACTCTTTAAGCACTTAAGGCTGGCTGCATTATACTCCCTGATATCTAAAACAGACACCGCAGAATGTTCCCGTGCCAAAACCTGGATCAAAAGTCAGAATATATATAATGTAATAACTGATGGTCGCAGTACTTGCTTAAAAATAATTTGTAGTGATGTAAATCCATACGCAGCTATGTGTTTTCTCAAATATTTCAGAACCACTGCTTCCAAACAGTAAAGGAAGTTTTAATAGGTCATATCATTCCTACTGTCTGGGCTAATAAAATAACCAGCTAAGATAAAATTAATACAAAAATACACCCTCTACCTTTAACCAATTCATTAACAAGCATTTTTTTGATTGAAAATATTAGCATAATTTATAGTGATGTAAATCCATATGGAGCTATATGTTTAAAATAACCAGCTAAAATAAAATTAATACAAAAATATACCCTCTGCCTTTAACAAGCATTTTTTGGATTGAAAATATTAGCATAATTTATAGTGATGTAAATCCATATGGAGTAAAGGAGGTTTTAATAGGTCATATCATTCCTACAGTCTGGGCTAATATTTAAAATATTTACGCTAAGATAAAATTAATTTCAAAATACACCCTCTGCCTTTAACCAATTCATTAACAAGCATTTTTGATTGAAAATATTAACACCCTGAAGGTCCTTATTAAAAATATCAACAGAATGTAAAAAGAATGTGTGCATTCATGCATAATGCCCAGATACAGTTAATGTAATGTGGCAGATCTGCAAATAGTACAGTGGTGGAAGCCAGCGGAGGGCCAACCAACTGGAGAGGTAAAGGGGTCAATATTGTGGAGACCAAGCTGCATAGCTGCGGAGAGTATACGAGTGGCGAACCATCATTGTACTTATTTGTTTTAAAGTGTTATATCAAGTCCTTGATGTGTATGGTTGAATGTAACTAAGAGATTAAACTCTGAATGAGAGCAAATCGAAATCTGAATAGAAAAATCTAGACAAAAAAAAAATGACCAAGATTTAACAGTAACTGTGCTGAAGAATGTTTCCAAGTTGCCATTTTTGTATAAATGTCATCATTCTGCACTGCCGGGCTTAGCTCAGACAGAGAGCTTTCAGATTGCCATACAAAATAGTGTAGGCCGAGAATGGTTCCCAGTAGACCCTAGGTACAATTCAAAACATTCAAAAATGTGTTTTGACACCTTACAATGGAGAGTGCTCCATGGCACATTTGGCACCAAACCCATTAACATAACATTACAGTAGTGATGTACCGAACTGTTCGCCGGCGAATAGTTCCCGGAGAACATAGCGTGTTCGCGTTCGCCGCGGCGGGCGGACACATGCGCGGTTCGATCCGCCCCCTATTGGTCATCATTGAGCAAACTTTGACCCTGTGCCTCACGGTCAGCAGACACATTCCAGCAAATCAGCAACAGACCCTCCCTTCCACACCCTCCCACCTCCCTCCCAGCATCCATTTTCGATTCATTCTGAAGCTGCATGCTTAGTGAGAGGAGGGAAAGGGTAGCTGCTGCTGATTAGGCTAGGGTATTCAGTGTCCACTACAATCCTGAAGGACTCATCTGATCTCTGCTGTAATAACAGCACCCCAAAAAACCCTTTTTAGGGCTAGAACATCAGTCTGCTTTTTTTTTGTTTTTCTGTGTAATGTAATTGCAGTTGCCTGCCTGCCTGCCAGCTTCTGTGTCAGGCTCAGTGGATACTGTGCCCATTTGCCCAGTGCCACCACTCATATCTGGTGTCACAATAGCTTAAACTTGCATTTAAAACCAAAAAAAGTTTTTCACTGTAATAGATCGAAGAAGAGCAGTTAGTTGCCTGCCAGCTTCTGTGTCAGGCTCAGTGGATACTGTGCCCATTTGCCCAGTGCCACCACTCATATCTGGTGTGACTATAGAAAAAAAGGTTTCCAGTGTAAGCTAATAGCAGTCAGTGTCCTTAAAGCGTGTGTGTCAGGCCTACAGCGTGTGCTCTGCAGAACTGTGCCAGTGCACATTGCCTCTCATATCTGGTGTCTGTATAGCGTGCTTTTATAAAGAAAAAAAGGTTTCCAGTGTAAGCTAATAGCAGTCAGTGTCCTTAAAGCGTGTATCAGGTCTTCAGCGTGTGCTCTGCCAACCTCAGCAAGTGTAATTTGCCACTCATATCTGGTGTCTCTATAGCGTGCATTTAAAACCAAAAACCTTTCTTCACTGTTATAGATTGAATAGCAGTTACTTGTCTTCAAGCGGGTGTGTCAGGCCTACAGCCTGTGCTCTGCAGACCTGTGCCAGTGCACATTGCCACTCATATCTGGTGTCTCTATAGCGTGCTTTTAAAGAAAAAAAGGTTTCCAGTGTAAGCTAATAGCAGTCAGTGTCCTTAAAGCGTGTGTGTCAGGCCTACAGCGTGTGCTCTGCAGAACTGTGTCAGTGCACATTGCCACTCATATCTGGTGTCTCTATAGCGTGCTTTTACAAAGCAAAAAAGGTTTCCAGTGTAAGCTAATAGCAGTCAGTGTCCTTAAAGCGGGTGTGTCAGGCCTACAGTGTGTGCTCTGCAGAACTGTGCCAGTGCACATTGCCACTCATATCTGGTGTCACAATAGCGTGCATTTAAAACCAAAAAACTTTTTTCACTTTTATAGATTGAATAGCAGTTACTTGTCTTCAAGGGGGTGTGTCAGGCCTACAGCCTGTGCACTGCAGACCTGTGCCAGTGCACATTGCCACTCATATCTGGTGTCTCTATAGCGTGCTTTTACAAAGAAAAAAAGGTTTCCAGTGTAAGCTAATAGCAGTCAGTGTCCTTAAAGCGGGTGTGTCAGGCCTACAGTGTGTGCTCTGCAGAACTGTGCCAGTGCACATTGCCACTCATATCTGGTGTCTCTATAGCGTGCTTTTACAAAGAAAAAAAGGTTTCCAGTGTAAGCTAATAGCAGTCAGTGTCGTTAAAGCGTGTGTCAGGCCTTCAGCGTGTGCTCTGCCAACCTCAGCAAGTGTAATTTGCCACTCATATCTGGTGTCTCTATAGCGTGCATTTAAAAACAAAAAACTTTCTTCACTGTTATAGATTGAATAGCAGTTACTTGTCTTCAAGCGGGTGTGTCAGGCCTACAGCCTGTGCTCTGCAGACCTGTGCCAGTGCACATTGCCACTCATATCTGGTGTCTGTATAGCGTGCTTTTACAAAGAAAAAAAGGTTTCCAGTGTAAGCTAATAGCAGTCAGTGTACTTAAAGCGGGTTTTTATTAGGCCTACAGCGTGTGCTCTGCAGAACTGTGCCAGTGCACATTGCCACTCATATCTGGTGTCACAATAGCGTGCATTTAAAACCAAAAAACTTTTTTCACTGTTATAGATTGAATAGCAGTTACTTGTCTTCAAGCGGGTGTGTCAGGCCTACAGCCTGTGCTCTGCAGACCTGTGCCAGTGCACATTGCCACTCATATCTGGTGTCTGTATAGCGTGCTTTTATAAAGAAAAAAAGGTTTCCAGTGTAAGCTAATAGCAGTCAGTGTCCTTAAAGCGTGTGTGTCAGGCCTACAGCGTGTGCTCTGCAGAACTGTGCCAGTGCACATTGCCACTCATATCTGGTGTCTGTATAGCGTGCTTTTATAAAGAAAAAAAGGTTTCCAGTGTAAGCTAATAGCAGTCAGTGTCCTTAAAGCGTGTGTCAGGTCTTCAGCGTGTGCTCTGCCAACCTCAGCAAGTGTAATTTGCCACTCATATCTGGTGTCTCTATAGCGTGCATTTAAAACCAAAAAGCTTTCTTCACTGTTATAGATTGAATAGCAGTTACTTGTCTTCAAGCGGGTGTGTCAGGCCTACAGCCTGTGCTCTGCAGACCTGTGACAGTGCACATTGCCACTCATATCTGGTGTCTCTATAGCGTACTTTTACAAAGAAAAAAAGGTTTCCAGTGTAAGCTAATAGCAGTCAGTGTCCTTAAAGTGGGTGTGTCAGGCCTACAGCGTGTGCTCTGCAGACCTGTGCCAGTGCACATTGCCTCTCATATCTGGTGTCTGTATAGCGTGCTTTTATAAAGAAAAAAAGGTTTCCAGTGTAAGCTAATAGCAGTCAGTGTCCTTAAAGCGTGTATCAGGTCTTCAGCGTGTGCTCTGCCAACCTCAGCAAGTGTAATTTGCCACTCATATCTGGTGTCTGTATAGCGTTGTAACCTGTTGAACGAGGTGACCTTGCTCGGGTCCCAGGTGTGCGGTTCCTGATATCGCTGCCATATACACGTCCACTGATAGGAGACGCGAAAGGTATTAAACTGATAAGAATAATACTAAACACACCACTCCTATCTGGTGGCACATTAGATTGCCCGCGCATTGCCTTAAATTTGAAGTAAGAGGACCGATCAAGCATCTTCTTCCATCTCCCTGTTACAAAAATCGCTGCCATATCCATATAAGTTGTACATGATGTCCAGGATAGTTTTCCAGGGACAAATGTTGTAGCCTGTTGAACGAGGTGACCTTGCTCGGGTCCCAGGTGTGCGGTTCCTAAAATTGCTGCCATATACACGTCCATTGATAGGAGACGCAACAGGTATTAAACTGATAAGAATAGTACACCACTCCTATCAGTAGGTCCCCCCCATTGTGATTTATGCCCCCCACCCACCGCGTAGGGGTGGGGGCCGGGGGGGAGGACAGTAGGTCCCCCCATTGTGATTTATGGCCCCCACCCACCGCGCAGGGGTGGGGGCCGGGGGGGGGGGGGGGGGGAGAGGACAGTAGGTCCCCCCCCAGTGTGTATCAGGGTCCCTGAGGACAGGTGTCAATCCATATCTGCCAAGTGACCCTATGTAGGGGGAACAGTCTCTATTCTTCTCTGTGTCAGTGTGTTTCAGGGATCCTTAGGATAGGTGTCACTCCATATCTGCCAAGTGACCCTATGTAGGGGGAAAAGTCTCTATTCTGCTCTGTGTCAGTGTGTATCATGGTCTCTGAGGAAAGGTGTCAATCCATAACTGCCAAGTGACACTATGTAGGGGGGAACAGTCTCTATTCTGCTCTGTGTCAGTGTGTTTCAGGGATCCTTAGGATAGGTGTCAATCCATATCTGCCAAGTGACCTTATGTAGGTGGAACAGTCTCTATTCTGCTCCGTGTCAGTGTGTATCATGGTCTCTGAGGAAAGGTGTCAATCCATACCTGCCAAGTGACCCTATGTAGGGGGGAACAGTCTCTATTCTGCTCTGTGTCAGTGTGTTTCAGGGATCCTTAGGATAGGTGTCAATCCATATCTGCCAAGTGACCCTATGTAGGTGGAACAGTCTCTATTCTGCTCTTTGTCAGTGTGTATCAGGGGCTTTGAGGACGGGGAACAGTCTCTATTCTGCTCTGTGTCAGTGTGTATCATGGTCTCTGAGGACGGGGAACAGTCTCTATTCTACTCTGTGTGAGGAGGAGGAACGGGAAATTAGTAGCTCGGCATCCAACCTTGTGCAAATGTGGTCTTTCATGCTGTCGTGCCTGTTGAGGGACCCTCGTATAAAAAGGCTGAAGGAGAACGACCTGTGCTGGGTGTCCACGCTACTAGACCCCCGGTCTCTATTCTGCTCTGTGTCAGTGTGTATCATGGTCTCTGAGGATGGGGAACAGTCTCTATTCTGCTCTGTGTCAGTGTGTTTCAGGGATCCTTAGGATAGGTGTCAATCCATATCTACCAAGTGACCCTATGTAGGGGGAACAGTCTCTATTCTGCTCTGTGTCAGTGTGTATCAGGGGCTTTGAGGACAGGTATCAATCCATACCTGCCAAGTGACCCTATGTAAGGGGAACAGTCCCTATTCTGCTCTGTGTCCGTGTGCATCAGGGGCTCTGAGGACAGGTGTCAATCCATATGTCAAGGTGTCAATATGTCATATGTCAGGTGTCAATCCATATTCATTGCGATTTAGGAATGTTAGGTGATTTCTGCCCTTTATGGATTAAAACCAGACTCTGCATCAACTGTGTAATTTTCCGTGGGAGTTTTGCCATGGAGCCCCCTCCGGCATGCCACAGTCAAGGTGTTAGTCCCCTTGAAACAACTTTTCCATCACTTTTGTGGCCAGAAACAGTCCCTGTGGGTTTTAAAATTCGCCTGCCCATTGAAGTCAATGGCGGTTTGCCCGGTTCGCCGGTTCGCGAACGTTTGCGGAAGTTCCCGTTCGCCGTTCGCGAACCGAAAATTTTGGGTTCGCGACATCACTACATTACAGTGGTTATGGTGCTTGAATATTCCTTTAATCCTACAGAGCATGGTACTTAATACTACAATAATAATACTAATACGATAGAAACCTATTTACATCATGTATAAATAGGGGCATAAATTCTCGAGATGAAAATATAATTTTGCCTCTTTATAAACCGCTGGTAAGACCACACCTTGAATATGCTGTGCAATATTGGGCACCTGTTCTAAAGAAAGATATCATGGCACTAGAAAAAGTGCAGAGACGAGCTACAAAATTGATAAAAGGAATGGAGCATTTTAGTTATGAAGAAAGGTTAACAAATTTAAATCTCTTTAGTTTGGAAAAACGGCGCCTGAGAGGGGATATGATAACATTATACAAATATATTCGGGGCCAGTACAAACCATTATCTGGAAATCTATTCATAAACAGGGCTATACATAGGACACAAGGTCACACATTTAGGCTTGAAGAAAGGAGATTTCATCTAAGGCAAAGAAAAGGTTTTTTTACAGTAAGAGCAATAAGGATATGGAATTCTTTGCCTGAAGAGGTGGTTTTGTCAGAGTCTATACAGATGTTTAAACTGCAATTGGATAAATACTTGCAAAAACATAACAAACAGGGATATAATATCTAATTAGTGGGGTAATAGCTGCTTGATCCAAGGAGACATCTGACTGCTATTTTGGGGTCAATAAGGAATTTTTTCCTAGTTTGTTGCAAAATTGGAAGCGCTTCAGACTGGGTTTTTTGCCTTCTTTTGGATCAACAGCAAAAGCATATGTGAAGAAGGCTGAACTTGATGGACGCAAGTCTCTTTTCAGCCTATGTAACTATGTAACTATGTACTATGTATGTAACATCAAAGAGTATGTAGCTGTTGATGTTTAGCGAGGTTAAGGGAAAGTGAGTAAGTGTGTTTTTTGAGGTTAAAGAAAGAGTCATGTGGGTCTTTAACTTAGACAAGGAGTTGCGAGGTTGATACATTAGAAAATATGAATGGTCTTGAATTTACTTAGAGATCCTCTGTACACATTTTATTAATAGTAACATTTGATTTAGCTATTTCATGCGTTTTTGGTAAGTTTATGTTCGATTTGGCTTCACGGGTGTAAAATCAGAAAACAGATCAAAGGTTTATTTAGCTAACCTACATTTAGCAGTGTAAACAAAACCAATGGGCAGCACACAGTGATGTGTTCTAAAAGAATGTTACCGAGCTGGGGAAACTTGGTTGTTTTATTATATTTTGCTTCTATATAATTCCGGTTATATACAGTTATATAGTAATATATTCTTTTACATTACTCAGTAGAATGGAAAGAAAAAACAGTACATAAGAAAAACACATTGTCCCCAGAGCTTGCAATCTGTATTTTGGTATGTTTAAGGCATCACAATTGCAAATTGAATTTTAAGATTTTTTTTTTTTCCATTTCCATTTAAAATTTGATTTTCTCTTTACTACAATTTGGTATGTGGTAAATACACTTACAATTTGTTTAATTCTGAATCGGAAGCTCTGAATGTCCAAATTCTTTAAAAACCAAAACAAACCTAAAACAAAGGAAATCAGAACAAATAGAAAACATTTAGTTTGGATCTATTCATTTTCATAAGGATAGCAAATTAGAAACATATCAATTTAGCAACTGAAAAAGCAAGATTAAGAAAAGGGCATTTCTTAAGTTTGCTATTGCAGCTGTTTAGTACAGTGTCTTCCAACCCAGTCCTCAAGGCACACCTACCAGTCCAGGATTTAGGGGTGACCCAGTTGTGTCTAAGGTGTTTTTTCTTTTTTTTTCTAAAAACACCTTAGCCACTGCTATGTAATTCCTAAATCCTGGACTGGTAGATGTGCCTTGAGGACTGCGTTGGGAAACACTGGTTTAGTAGATAGCTCCCTAATTTGGTATACGTTTATATCACATACATTCTGTATACATGCAGCACATGCAAATGGGTGGAGTCACTAGGGCCCCCCCATTAATAAGTAGCTCCCACCTGCTGACCGGATGGGGGTAGAGGGGTACATTCGGATGTCTCCTCTTCAATATTTGTATTTAATGGCCTACACCTCCTTGGCATGGGTGGAGCAGGGGAGTGGACAATGATCTATGCACCCCACTTAATACATCCCAACCTCAGCAATAACTATTTGGCTGCAAGTGCTGGCAGTGGGCAAGACTGGATTTCAGCAGCCTGGCAGTGTTTAGTCCGGATGAAATCTGGACAAATTTAGGCTTATTCGGGGCCTGCAGGGCAAAATCTGGACTTTGTTAGATGTGTTATCAACAAAACAGTTTTTTTCTTTTTAGCTTATTATATATTATCAGATAGTTTGTGGGTGTATCACTTCTGCATCACAGGTTACATATTTCATTAGAAACAGATAGGATGCTACTAACCAGCTACGTCTGCATTCACACACTGACACTACACACAGATAAACCCCAACATTCACACACTGATACTACACACACAAATAAACCCCAACATTCACACACTGACACTACACACAAATATACCCCAACATTCACACACTGACACTACAGGCAAACAGACCCCAACATTCACACACTGACACTACAGGCAAATAGACCCCAACATTCACACACTGACACTACACACAAATAAACCCCAACATTCACACACTGACACTACACACAAATAAACCACAACATTCACACACTGATACTACACACACAAATAAACCCCAACATTCACTCACTGACACTACACACAAATATACCCCAACATTCACACACTGACACTACACCCACAAGTACACCCAAACATTCACACCCTCCCCCCAGGCATCAGAATAGTTGCCATGTGTAAAAAAACATACATATATAGGTTAATAAATTTGTAACATATTAAAATAACAATTTATTTATTATTTTATAGGATTATTTTTTAATTCTCACAATATTTCCTCTCTTTTTATTATATTATATTATTATATTTCTTTCTATTACAGTGGTACCTCGGTTTACGAATTTAATGCGTTCTCCGGGACGTTTTGTATTGGGAAAAATTTGTAAACCGAAATGTGGTTTCCCATAGGAATGCATTGAAAACCAATTTATCCGTTCCAGAGGTCAGAAAAAGGGCAAAATGAGCTGGCATGGAAACCAACCCACAATGCAGAACACACAGTAAAAGGCATGCAAACGACGAAACTCAGCTCCCTACCTTTCAACAGTGTGAAAAACGCACCCAAAAAGTTCCAAAAAAGTCCCAAAACCGCTGCAAAAAAAATCCAGAATGGCTCCTAAACTCGAAGCAAAAATAGCTCCAACACCGCCACACTCGACGCCACGTGCTACCCACAGACTCCAGCATGCACAGGAGCGGCACTATAAACCTTCCAGGTGCAATGCATCCTGGGGAAACTTGCTTCATATTGCATAAAAAAATTCTAAACCAAAGCGTTATTTGGATTTTCATCCGATGGATTTTCATTTTGTAAACTAAAAATTATGTTAACGGAGGCGTTTGCAAACCGAGGTACCACTGTATATTGTTCTTCTGGCCACCCCCTTCCCCTAAGAGAAACCTGTGTTGGAAATGTGTCTGTCCCCAAACTGAAAGTCATCTTACAACAACTTTCTTTATCTTATTTATAAAATCTTATGGCTTTATTAATTCATGCACTTCTCAATAATGTGTATGTTTCCCTCATTAGATCTCCAACCCACACTTTCTATCTCATTCTCCTAATGTCCTTCTCAAACCAGCATTAATTTCCTTGACCTTTCTCCTGCTAAGATCCTTCTCTTTCCTTCTCACTCAGACCCAGCCTTGTTCACCAGTTCCACTTTCATTGTCAAACCCTAATTTTTACTTCTCTTAACCACATTTTATCTTTTCAGCTCCTGTTTTTAACCCAGCCATTCTCAGCTAGCACAACCTGCTTCCTTCTTAGTCAACTTGTATAGAACATATCCATCAGACCTTAGGTTTCTTCTCAGCCTCAAGTATATTTTGCCAAGTTTTCCTTCAACTATTTCTTTTCATATCTTCTCTTTCCTTCCTAGACCCCAGATTCCCTTGTCAGGCTCTCCTTTTTTTCTAATCCATTCACCCCAAAAACATAACTGCCTATCATGCTCCTTTTTGGGCATGTCCACCCCTTTGGCGATACTGATTACGTGATTCGCGTCAGTGGCCCACCCTTTTACCCTGCCCACTGATACCCTGCGTCACTGGATGCTGTTGTTAGGGGGTATGGATTTGCTTGACAGATGAAAGCAAGGGATTAGCATAGGGTTTGTGTTTTCTTATAGCTGCATTCTGTGAGTTTTCCTCCAGCACCACCTCCACCAGATACATGACGCTTGGAAGGTATGGAAGGTTGGATGGTAGAGTTTTCTGTCGATAAGAGTCTGTAATTAGGTCCATCATAAATGTCAGCACGAGGCCCATTTTAACTCCCTGCCAAGCATTGTTATAAACTCTGTCCTCTGCACCTGGCAGTCAGCATAGAGAAAGTATACAGAGAAGATGAAAAACAGTAATTTTACTTACCGTAAATTCCTTTTTTCTTAGTATAGTGGCAGTACTCACAAGTGGGATGTTCCTTCCGTTGTTGGACAAGAAGCTCCCCCTTCTTTGAATATTATAGCTGTGCTCCGCCTGCTGCCTCTATATAACCTGCAAGATTGAATCACCCGCCAGTAATAAAAAAGAACCAAACGGAGACTGACTAATGCAAAAAACATTTAATCCAAATGAAAGAGGAGGGAAACCCAGTACTGCCACTATACTAAGAAAAAAGGAATTTACAGTAAGTAAAATTACTGTTTTTCCCTTCGTATAGTGGCAGTACTCACAAGTGGGATATAGCAAGATCCCTGTAACCAAACAAAAGGGTGGGGACTCAGCAGGCCCAAAAGCAGCCTCAGATGATGAAAATATGTCCAGCCTATAATGCTTGATGAAGGTATGCAAGGAAGACCAAGTAGCCGCTTTGCAGATGTCTTCAGGTGATGCTGCTGCTCTTTCAGCCCAGGAGGTTGCCATAGCCCTAGTGGAATGAGCTTTCAACGGGAATCTGAGAGGAATCCCTTTGGAGTGATAAGCCAACTTGATGGTATCTGTAAGCCATCTAGCCAGAGAGGGTCTGGAAACAGCACGACCCTTGTACTTGCCTTGAAAGTAGACAAAGAGATGATCTGATGATCCGATGTAGGAGATTGACAAAAGGACGGCAGAATAATAGGTTGGTTAATCGCAGCACTAGAGATAACTTTAGGCAAAAAAGAAGGCCTGGGGTGCAGGACCACTTTTTCTTGATGGAATATGGTGAACTTCGGAGAAGATGACAGAGCTCGGATCTCACCAATTCTCCTAGCGGAGGTGATAGCCACCAGGAAAGCCGTCTTGAAGGTTAATAGCTTGATGGGGACCTGAATCAATGGTTCAAACGGTGGTTCACAAAGGGCTTGAAGAACCAGAGACAAATCCCAGGTAGGAAAAGACACTAATCTGGGAGGCCTCTTCAACCGTATGGACTTAATAAACCTTCGGACCAGTATGTTTGAGGCAATGTCACGAACTAGGAAGTGACTTAGAGCCGAAATCTGGCCCTTGAGTGTAGAGACCCCTAGGCCTGCTTCAAAACCATCCTGCAAAAAAGAAAGGATTTCCGGGATAGATGTTCTGGCAGGATCCGAACCTCGAAGAGAACACCAGGTTCTGAATTTCATCCAGACTCTGAAATAGATTTTCGAAGTGGACAAGCGGACAGAGGATAACAAAACGTCACATAGGATCATCCTTGCCATCAACCATGCCGTCAGGCGAAACATTTCCAGGGTTTCTACTGGAAGAGTCACATTCTCTAATATGGTGGAAGAGATCGGGAGAGACCAACGTGAGATGGTCATATTTTCCACTTCTGAGAACCAACTCCTGTTTGGCCATAAGGGCAGGACTGCTAGAATTCTTGCCTTCTCCCATCTTATCTTCTGAACAATCCGGGGAATAAGAGCGACAGGCGGGAAAATATAAGCCATGTTGAAGTTCCAAGGGATCGAAAGACCGTCTAGGACATCTGGGTAGTCTCCTGCTTGGAGAGAAGCGAATCTCTGTACTTTTCGGTTTCTCCTTGTCGCCAACAAGTCTATCTCTGGCCTGCCGAAGCGGGAAACTAGCTCCAAGAAAACTTGGTTTGATGGCGCCCAGTCTGCCTGAGACCAATGACTTCTGCTGAGGTCGTCTGCAATAACGTTTAGAGACCCTTTGATATGGGTAGCTGAGATTGCGAGAAGATTGGCTTGGGCCCAAGACATTATACGGTAGCAGAGATCTTGTAGAGCTTTTACCTTCGTGCCTCCTTGGCGATTTAAATAAGCCACTGTGGTGGCGTTGTCCGACTGAATCCTCACCGTCCGATTGGCGATGACTGAACCGAAGGACACCAGTGCCTTCCAAACCGCTTGTAATTCCCTGAAATTTGAGGAAGCGCCTGCCTCTTCCTTGTTCCAAAGACCTTGATGGAATTGAGAACCGAGATGGGCGCCCCAACCAGTCTGGGAAGCATCTGTGGTTATCGTAATCCACTGTTTTTGTGCAAATGATAGGCCTTTTGAAATGTTGCTCCTGTCTCTCCACCAGTTTAGCTGCTTTTTCACCATTTCGGATAGGTGGAAGGGAGAGTCTAGATCTTCCTGTTTTAGAGTCCATTGTGAAAGAATGTCCCATTGCAATGGTTTTGATTCTGCTTTTGCCCAAGCCACTGCTGGGATTGCAGAAGTGAGGAGGCCTAGCAAACTCATAGCATCCCTGATTGAGCTTAGGTTTTTCTGCAGCTTTGATACGGCTTTTAAGATCCTCCTTTGTTTCTCTATTGGTAGAAACAGAGACAGGGACTGTGATTCTACCCGAAGACCCAAGAATTCCAGACTCCGTGACGGATTCAACTTGGATTTTTTCAGGTTCAGGATCCAACCGTGATCTTTTAAAACCTTCATCGTAATCTTGAGATGATTTTTTAGCAGTTGTTTCGAATTGGCTTTCAAGAACCAATCGTCCAGGTATGGAACAATCGAGATACCTTTCAGACGTAAGACTGCTGCTACGGGTGCCAGGATCTTCGTAAAAACTCGAGGAGCTGAAGACAGGCCAAAGGGTAGAGCCTTGAATTGCAAATGGAGAATCCTTCGCTTTCTTGTAAGAACCGCAAACCTGAGAAACTTCCGGGAAGATTCTGAAACCGGTACATGTAGATAAGCATCTTTTAAATCTAACTTTGCCATGTGATCTCCTTTTTGTAAAATGTGCGTTACAGACAGAATACTTTCCATGCGGAACTTCTGGTACGGTATGCAGGTGTTGACTTGTTTTAGGTCTAGTATTGGCCGAAAGGATCCGTCTGGTTTCTGAACCAGGAACAGGCGGGAATAAACCCCCTGAAATTCCCAACGTTTGGGTACCTTCTCTACCACATCTTTTCTTAAAAGAAGAAGAGCTTCTGTTAGGAGTGCTTCTGTTTTTTTCCTTGAAGGATATTCTGATAGTAGGAAGGAAGGTTGTGGTCTTGTTGAAAACTTTATTCTGTAACCTTCTGAAATTGTTCTTATAATCCACCCATTTGATGTACTCTTTTTCCACTCGTGGGCGAAGAACCGAAGGCGTCCTCCCACTCTTTTGGCGTCAAAACTTCCCCTTTTTGTCTTGCCTGTTGGATTCTTGTCTAGACCACTGGCTGCTGTTTCCACCTTGTTTTTGAAACCTTTGAAACCGCCCTTGGTAACGAAAGGACCGCTGACCCTTATACTGGAAACGTTTATATCCCTGTGATCTTGATTCCAGAGGTAGGGCTTTCTTTGTGTCCGACATTTGTTTAATAATGTCTTCCAAAGGCGTTCCAAATAGTTTGTTCCTCTCAAAGGGTAATTCACACAAGGCAGCCTTGGATGCTGAATCTGCTGTCCATGTACGTAGCCAAAGAGCTCTTCTGGCTACTGATGACAATCCCATAATTCTTGCTGCTAAACGCATAGACTCATCAGAGGCATCCAAAAGAAATTCATTAGATAATTTCAGTAGGAACATAAGATGGGAAGGATCTGCATCTGATTTTCCCATAAGAGACTCTTCCAGGGCTTGTAGCCAAACGCTCTGAGCCCTGAGAACCGCTGAACCTGCAATACCGGCTCTGCATTGGTACCCTGCGGCCTGAAACATTCTTCTACATGAAGTTTCGGCTCGTTTATCCATTGGGTCTTTAAGTCCTGAGACTTCGCCAATGGGTATAGTGGTTTTCTTAGACAGCTGGGCAATCTGAATATCTACTATAGGAAGATCTTCCCACTTTTCTTCCGACTGTAGTTTGAACAGCAGTTTAAATTGTTTAGAAATAAATGCACGTCTTTCAGGATTTCTTCCATTCTCTATGAAGGAGATCCAAGATTTTAGGTGACATCGGGAAACCTTTAACCTTACCCTTGGTAGGTTCTGTTTCTTGTACAGCTGATGTTACTTCCTTAATAAATTTTTTCAGCTCTTCTGGTGGGAAGCCCTCCTCCACACTGGAAGCTAGGCTGGAAATATCCAAAGGTGAAGAAATAGAGCATTCTCCTGAAGAAACGTCAGACACCGAAGGAGATCTATTCCATTCTATTCTACGTTTCTTAGGCTTCTCTTGTATAGCCGGTTCTTGCTTCACCGAATCTTTAAAAGACTCAAACGTCTGGGACAAATTTTCCTGAAACCAGCCCAGGAAGGATGCCATATCAGTCTGCTTAGCTTTCTCTAGCAATTCCGCAGAGCACTGATTACACGTCTTTTTGCGACATCCGTCAGGCAGAGGTACAGCACATTCCAGACAACATAAGTGCTTAGATTTGCTTGTGGCTTTTTTAGGGACAGATGCTGACATCTTGTCTTTATCCGCTTTGTCCGGGGGAATAGGACTGGACATATCTGTGGATCAAAAAACAAAGAAATAATAAATAAAAAAAGACGCATGCATAATAATAGATGAATGAAAGGAGAGATTCATAAAATCTCACCTTAAATCACCTAATGTCCGTGTAGGAGGGCTGGTGACACGGAGAACCAGAGCTGTACACCCACCCTTGGGGTCAGAAAGGTTCTGCACAGTTTATATACCAAATAAAAAAAAAAAAATTTGGCACCAAAACCCCAGTTTCGCGCATGCGCAGTTGCGTGATTCCGTGTTTGGTGGAACGCAACGCCTCCCGGCGTGCGTTCCACCACTGTGCGCATGCGAAAAGCAATCGAGGAGGACCGCCCGGGAACTCATCTTTAGCAGCCACAAAAGGGAAGTACCCGGTCTCGTTCCGTAACGCTAGACCGGAAGTACTGCGCCACTCAGCTCCCACCCGGGGAGCCATCGGGCAATTACCTCCCCGATCAGCAGCCTGTGCTGATCGCACCTTCTCCACCGGAACTGGGGAACCTGTCCGTCCCGTTGCCGGGACAAGAAGAACTGGCGGGTGATTCAATCTTGCAGGTTATATAGAGGCAGCAGGCGGAGCACAGCTATAATATTCAAAGAAGGGGGAGCTTCTTGTCCAACAACGGAAGGAACATCCCACTTGTGAGTACTGCCACTATACCAAGGGAAAAATTAAACAATGTTTTTATTTGTCCTATTGATTTGCATAGTTTGCCCTGGCTTTGCCTTGACTGAACTGAATTATGATGTCTTTAATACAATTTTAAAAGAGAACAAAGTATTTCATTCACAAAATGTTTACACAAATTATAGGTCGTTTTTCAGCATTTTATTCGATGGTGTACATTCCAGAGAAGTGAAAACTCTTCATTATATTCATTACTAGCTTCCTTCCTACTCTAGCGTAAGATTTACTACCAATTATTTCAGACACCTGCAGTCTAGTAGATAAGTAGAAAGATGCCAGTCCGATTTAGCTCACCAACTAGAGGGTAGCAGGAGCCAGTCTACTAGATAAGGAAAAACAAAATAATTAATCTGAGCCAGGGTCGGACTGGAATTTTTTTTTTATCACAACGGCCCGGTAAGAAGGGGGCGGTGCCAGTGAGGGGTTGTTTTGTCATCACCAATGAGAAGCACACCCCCCTCTCAAAGTAAGCATGTAAGCAAAGTAACCTTAGGATAGGTGTCAATCCATACCTGCCAAGTGACCCTATGTAGGGTGAACAGTCCCTATTCTGCTCTGTGTCAGTGTGTATCAGGGTCTCTGAGGACAGGTGTCAATTCCTATGTCAAGGTGTTAATATGTCATATGTCAGGTGTCAATCCATATCCATTGTGATTTAGGAATGTTAGGTGATTTCTGCCCTTTATGGATTAAAACCAGACTCTGCATCAACTGTGTAATTTTCCATGGGAGTTTTGCCATGGATCCCCCTCCGGCATGCCACAGTCCAGGTGTTAGTCCCCTTGAAACAACTTTTCCATCAATTTTGTGGCCAGAAAGAGTCCCTGTGGGTTTTAAAATTCGCCTGCCCATTGAAGTCTATGGCGGTTCGCCTGGTTCGCGAACCGAAAATTTTGTGTTCGCGACATCACTAGCTACCACGTGGTGGCCATGCGGTCACCAAGATAGGCCACTCTCTACTACATAATGTAGTTAAACGCTTTGGGGACAATTTTACCCCCAAATCACAAGCTTTATATCCCTTTGTAAAGTTCTTCAACATACACGACAAGGGATCAACGATCTTTGAGTCGGACGCACCCATACTGGCAACGGAGCGTCTAATACAAAGAAACACAATACTCCAAACACACTTCCAACAGTCACACTCGTTTCCCTGGCAACAGCACCACGTGGCACAGTTGCTAAGCCAAACATACACACGATAACACGCAGAGAATTCTCGAACATACAGTGATATCACAGCGTCTCACTCACAAAGATTTACCAAACACTAGATACTTACCTCTATAACTATAAATCGACTCTACAATTATCCGTACCATAAATCAACTTTTAACTAACCGACTATATCACATCCTAGTAATCTCATCTTTACAGTCAGTGGTTATGGTACAGTTAGTAAGTAGTTATAATACAGTTTTAAAGTCACAGATCAGTTAGTAACAGTTATGGTATTATACATATAACATAAGACAACAGTTGTTAGTAATTTTTACACAATGTCAGTGGTTATAGTACATGTCAGTGGTTATGGTACCGTGCGCTATTTTACAATTATACACACAATTTACACTCCCACTAGACGGCAGAGCTCTAGCTTTCTAGCAGGACATACAATTTAACCAATTCACCAACTACAGTATATTTAACAACATTTACAATAATCCCAACTATTCTAACTGGCCAGCACCTCGAAAACTATCGATCAATTTACACCAGAAATCGGTTAGTTTTTCGCTGCCCAGACACCACATAAAGCGAACTAGTGGGCAGAATTTACACCAATACCCATTTAGTCTATATACGCTATCAATAATCTAGTGGCTGGATTTACAAGCAAGCACACTTAGTCAAGATAGGGTGTGAACTAGCGGACGGAATATACACCAATATCCGCTAGTCTCGCCGGTCTCCCTGACCTAGAAACCAAAATTTACACCTAGCATGCTAGTCAAGACAGGACACCGGTGTCCGACATGAAGTATGTACACCAAGTTTCAGTCTGACCCAATACCACCTATATTAGACGGGCTGACTACAGAGCGTCTAATGTCTAATAAGCGTTGCGCCTTCTCTTCTTCCTTCCAGAGGGAAGGGGCCAATTCCAATAACCGGTTCCAAATATAAAACCCCTTGTGGGTCTACCGCTCTAACGGTATTAGTCTTACCTGTTAGTTCCTGGTCCTGGGCTCACATTTATCGACGGGGCACCCCAGTACTTATTACGTAAATGCTGATGATCTCCTGAGCGAAGCAGCCCAGTGGCGCCGAGATGAAGGGATGTCCACGCAGAAGTCCAGGGGTGCTGCCATGGAGAACGTTGGTAAAAAGTTTTACCGTCTCAAATCTCTGCGCCAGCTTCCGTGCGATGAGAAGTTCCCGCCCAATGCACCAATTATGTTACCGAGTAAACTAACAGAAGCCAAACACAGAGCGATGGATGCAGGTCTTCAGGAAGTAAGAAGTCTTTATTAACATACCGATCGGGCCTCAGATGAACTATCGTTCCAAACAGATCTGAGAGACCAATACATGGTGTACATTCCTTATATAATACTATAACTCTTCCCATTAATAGCTACGCCCGCATATACCTTTAACCAATCAATGAGCAGAGTATAGACTTGTACATCCGGTCAGACCACATGGCTCATACAAGACAAAGGAAATAAGTGCAATTTCAGTTCCTGCATTCCTGCACATGCTCAGTATATTGATGACGGTATCCTAGCTACCTGTAGCTAACTAACTGACACAACATACACATATGCCACGAAGAAATCTCGGCCTACCAGATTTACATTCACTGAAATTCCACCACAAGAAGGGTTTATTGAGTGCTTGGTAGGTCATTTTTGACAGTTGCAGGAAAGGAGTCATGGGGTGGGGGATGAGAAACCTGCTGACAGTTTAATTGATACGCTTTAATGAAGAAGGGAGTTTTCAAAGATTTTTTGAAGGAGTGGAGGCTGGGTGAAAGTCTGATTGAGTCTTGAAGGCGAGCGTCAGAGGTGGGGATCCGGGCAGAGGACAGGCATAGGTCTTGGGCTGAGCGCAGGGGTCTCAACGGGACATACTTGTGTATGAGGGAGGATAGGTATCTTGGAGCAGCATTATGTAGGGATTTGTAAGCAAGCGCCAGAATTTTGAATTGGGCCCTATATCTAACTGGAAGCCAATGCAGGGACTGACAGAGCGTGGAGGCGTGGGAGGTGCGACCGGACAGGAAAATAAGCCTCGCAGCCGCATTCATTATAGATTGCAGCGGTGCAAGCTGGGAACATGTAAGACCGGTGAGAAGGGGATTGCAGCAGTCGAGGCGAGAGAGAACAACAGCATGCAGGGCGGGACTGGCCCACCGGGATACTGGGAAATTCCCCGGTGGGCCGTGGCACCTGGGGCTGGGCTGACAGCCCCATTCAGTGATCAGGCTCCTGTGATCCCGGCCGGCCATGTGTGAGCTGTGCGGCCACACAGGACCCCATGGGAGCAGGGGGAGCCAGGCGGCCAGCACACCTCACACATGGCCAGCCGGGATCATTAAAAAAAAAAAAAAATTGCGGCGGGGGCGGAGCCTAGTGTGCGGCAGGGCGGAGCTTGCTGTGCAGCGGGGGCGGATCTTGCTGTGTGGCCGGGGCCTGGTTAATGCAGCATGGGAAGCAGGAAGGAGTCCCTGCTTTCCCAACACCCAGCCTCCAGGAGCTCCAAGCAGGAGGTAAGAAGCAGGTCAGTGTGTCTGTGTGTGACTGCCTGTGAGTGTGTGACTGTGTGTGTGTGTGTGTGTGACTGTCTGCCTCTGTGTGTGTGTGTGTGTGTGTGAGTGTGTGACTGACTGTCTATGTGTGTGTGTGTGTGACTGTCTGCCTGTGTGTGTGACTGTGTGTGTGTGACTGTCTGCGTGTGTGTGTGACTGTGTGTGTGACTGTCTGCCTCTGTGTGTGCATGTGTGACTGTGTGTGTGTGTGTGACTGCCTGCGTGTGTGTGTGATTGTGTGTGTGTGACTGTCTGCATGTGTGTGTGTGTGTGTGTGACTGTGTGCCTGTGTGTGTGTGACTGTGTGTGTGTGTGTGACTGTCTGCGTGTGTGTGTGACTGCCTGTGTGTGTGTGACTGTCTGCGTGTGTGACTGCCTGTGTGTGTGTGACTGCCTGTGTGTGTGATGGTCTGCCTGTGTGTGTGACGGTCTGCCTGTGTGTGTGACGGTCTGCCTGTGTGTGTGACGGTCTGCCTGTGTGTGTGACGGTCTGCCTGTGTGTGTGACGGTCTGCCTGTCTTTGTATGTGTGGATGTTTGCCTCGGTGTCAGTGACTGTCTGCCTTTGTGTGTATGCATCTGCTAGTAGGTGAGCGAGCGAGCTTCTGTGTGTGTGTGTGCGTGCATCTGCTAGTGAGGGAGCCTCTGTGTGTGCGCGCCTGCTAGTGAGTTTGTGTGTGTCAGTGAGCTTGTCTGTAGTGAATCTGTGTGTTAGCGAGCTCTTCTGTAGGGAGCATGTGTGTGTCAATGGGTTTGTCTGTAGGGAGAGTGTGTGCACATCAGTGAGCTTGTCTGTAGTGAGCGTGTGTGTGCGACAGTGAGCTTGTCTGTAGTAAGCTTGTGTGTGTATCAGAGTTTGCCTGTACTAAATTTGTGTGTGTGCCAGTAACCTTGTCTGTGTGTGTCATTGAGATTGTCTGTCAATGAGCCTATTTGTGTGCATCAGTAAGATTGTCTGTGTCTGTGTGTGAGTATACTTTACTGTATAATTTAATTACCCTGAAAGAACTAATATTTTGAATTAGAAGAAGAAATTGTGGGGATATTTATGGGATAATAATAGTAAACAGTTGAGAATTGCCCACTATTTCAATTCTCAGATCCCAAAGATTGTTATCATGTAAGTGAAATGTATTCCATATAAATAAAATCACAATTTGTTATAAAAATAGATACAATTTATTGTGATAAATTAAATAATAATAAGTAACATGCGTGACAATAATCAATGAATATTCAATATAACATGAGTATGCAGTACAAATGGTAATACATTCCAATGGCTAACACAGCCAATTGTCAAGACAAGATTTATGACGGTGCTTCACAGAGACAAAGAAAAACTTTCTTTCACGGAGCTTGCAGCGTAAGGCCATCAAATCTTTAGCTAACAGTTAGAATAACCCTTTCAATGCTGGCTAGACCTCCTAGGTAATTAAGACCTATTCTCATGTAATTTTAATTAACACAACATCTAAACCAGCTCATTAGTCATTTCCTGGAACCATCCAATAAAAATAATCCTTGCCTAAACAGATATTTTATCTTATTTTAGAGCAAATCAATACACCTGGATAAATATCACGATATGCTCACATGTGATGTAATCACACTAATATAGAATTACTCTTTTCCACCTGCAGTATGGAATGCTTAAAGGGAAACTCCAGTGCCAGAAAAACGATCCGTTTTTCTGGCACTGGAGGGTCCCTCTCCCTCCCACCCACCAATCCCCGGTTACTGAAGGGGTGAAAACCCCTTCAGTCACTTACCTGGGACAGCGGCGATGTCCCTCGCCGCTGTCTCCGCCTCCGCGACGCTCCTCCTAATGATTACGTCGGCCGGTGGGCGAGACTAATCTCGCTCACCGGCCGAGGAGACCTAATGCGCATGCGCGGAAATGCCGCGCATGCGCATTACGTCTCCCCATAGGAAAGCATTGAAAAATCATTTCAATGCTTTCCTATGGGGTTTTGAGCGACGCTGGAGGTCCTCACACAGCGTGAGGACGTCCAGCGACGCTCTAGCACAGGAAACCTGTGCTAGAACCCAGGAAGTGACCTCTAGTGGCTGTCTAATAGACAGCCACTAGAGGTGGAGTTAACCCTGCAATGCAAATATTGCAGTTTATGAAAAACTGCAATAATTACACATGCAGGGTTAAGGGTAGTGGGAGTTGGCACCCAGACCACTCCAATGAGCAGAAGTGGTCTGGGTGCCTGGAGTGTCCCTTTAACTATATATTCCTTGGTTAACTAAGATTTCTAAATATAGAAATCTAATCGTGATTTATCCAGTCATATATCATGCTATTAGAATTTTTTTTTATTAAATTATATTAATTAAATGAAACCAGCATATCCACCAGTTAAAGAGATGTTCTCATCAGATGTTCTCAGGTAGCTAAGTGTCAAGGAATGTTTCTTTCTCGCTCTGACTCACTTGCTTCTTACTTCTTGTCTTTCTTCTCACCTTGGTTACTTCGTTGCTCACTTTGACTTAGCCTGCTTTCGACTGCCTTGCCCCCGACTGCTCACTCTCTTGCTTACCTCTCTCTCCCCTTTGTCTTAACTTTTTAAAGGGAAAGATTCTCTGTTCGTCACTAGGTGACAGACCAATAGGGAAACTGGAGGTGTGGTTACCTTCCAGATAGCAATTTAAGCATTTGGTCTATAGAGGGCAGTCTCGTCCCACTAAACATTCCTATCCAGGAAAGAGTTAACTTTTCCTGGTGGCTATTTTGACGTCATTTAGCTTATCTTTATGGTTAATATAATTTAAGTTTACTCGTCAGTTCAAAGGGTTTTCTTCAGTCTTAGTGTCTGCAATTTCTGTCATAATTTCTAAAATGACAGTTTAAACTAAAATTGACCCCTAACTTACAATGGGATCTTGTAATATTTAGAAAGTAAAATTAAATTATTTAATCTTCTCTGTCAAAAAATGTCTGGGTTTAGAATTATTTATATTCCATTAGCATCTAGACAGAGAATCCATCCCCCGTTCTCATTTCTTATCACTTGGTTTGTATATACAATGCATTCTTTAGCTCTGGCTAGGTTAGTCACAGAAAGGATAGAAATTTGTGTCTTTGTTAGCTTTAAATCCAAAATGGAGTCTGCTCTGTTCTAAGTGATTCTGACAATATACATTTTAATTTCTATCATAGCACAAAATGTCTGCCAATATAAATATCCTGACAAAATGTATCAATAATATATATATATATATATATATATATATATATTTGTGTAAGGGGCAAATAGCTGTATATGGAGTAAGGATCCATCATAAGCGTAGGATAGTATAAAGGGAGCAAGTCGGTTGTGGTGTGCCGAGACCGACGATACGGTAGGCCTGTAAATAAAGAGGGCCCACCAAGGAGTAAGAAAGTAAAGTAAATGGAAAGAAAAGAGAAAGTGTTGAAATGAGGAGTGGGTGGGAGGGTCATTCTGATGCTGACCTCAAGCGATATGAGTCAGGTAAGGGGTGTCCCTTATATAGGGGAGTGAATTAATGTAAGCCCCTCCCACAAATACAGGCCAAACGGCCTTAATACATATATATATATATATATATATTCAGGGCATGACAACCATAACGGTTGTCATGGGCCCAGCGGTCCTGGGGGGCCCGGACTGCTCAGGTCGTCCCGGGCCCCACATTTGCTATGTGCACACATATATAGCGATTAACGCTATATATGTGTGCACTGCGGGCCCCCCGCTACCTGTATTCTGCAGGGGACCCAGCACACTTGAAATATACTGCCCAGCTACTCTGCTCTGTTCAAGTCTCACGAGCGACGCGATCATCAGAGCGTTGCCACGGGTTACCATGGCAACGCTCCACACGGCTCTCGAGACTTCTACAGAGCAGAGTAGCTGGGCAGTATATTTCAAGTGTGCTGGGCTCCCTGGAGAATACAGGTAGCGGGGGGCTGCACCATGCCTCAGGACCTCTGGCTCCAGGGCTCCAGCCAATGTGATCTCTATTACTATTAATGGATGGGGAAAAAAAACTGTAGGCCTTTCCCCCCACATTTTGCAGCCCCATACATTTACACACACTATTCACTAAACTTTACACACACTATATCCTTACACAAACATACACTCTGCAGTCACTATACACATCACATTTAATACACACAAACACTACATCCACTACACAAACACACATACACACTCTGCATTCACTATAAACACACACTACATCGACTACATAAACACACACTCTGCATCTAATATACACCTCATACATTACACAAATGTACAATCTGCATCCACTATACACACTGCATCCGTTAAACACACACCGCATCCACTTAACACACAAACTCTGCATCCACTACACACATTCTACATCCACTATACACACACCAGAATCAATACACACTGCATCCTTGAGCTGTGTCAGGGGCCCCAAAATTTCTGATGGCAGCCCTATGTATATATATATATATATATATATGCTGTTGTACCTTGCACTCAGGCTTCAAAGTTGTGTGACCATGTGGCTCACCAGGGCTCCAGTATCCCGGCAATTGAAACAGTTGGATGCACTCTCGGATTTCCTTAAAACTTAACTTTTATTGAAATATTTAAGAGAAGATCAACGTTTCAGTCCCTCTTGTGGACTTTCATCCTGATCCTGATGAAAGTCCACAAGAGGGACTGAAACGTTGATCTTAGCTTAAATATTTCAATAAAAGTTAAGTTTTAAGGAAATCCGAGAGTGCAGCCAACTATTTCAATTGCATATATATATGTATATATATATACATATACACACCCTACATAGCACAATGACTTATGGGGCTGGCATAGATTTTTTTCTAGGGCTGCTTCGTATCCCCAGTCCGGCCCTGACAGCATGAACCAGCATCTTAGCCGCGTCCGGCGTTAGATATGGGCGGATGCGCACTATGTTCTTGAGTTGGAAGTGACAGGATTTGACTATCGATTGGACATGGGGAGTAAAAGAGAGGTCAGAAGTTTGAAATGCACTTTGAATTCACCTGAAATTGTCACTTACAAATTGTTTTCAAATTTGGTTTTTAAATTAGAGTTTACATTTTGGTCTATGCACACTTTCATGACAGTCAAAGGTGGTTATTTTAGTCATTGTGCAGCTCAGTTTCAGTTTCATTCGTTGTTTAGTGAATAAGCATCTATGTAAAAAATTTTAGACACAAAAACAATAACACCTGTTTCTCAGCTGGGGAACTTGGCAGAATCTCAAAATACCAAGGTCAGAAATGAACAATGATATTCATTAATGCTGATACTTCCGTAACTGTAAGAAACACAGATTAACTCTGCAATGACCTTGGGTCTACAATAAATTTTAGTATTTTACTCCTACGATTAGCTCAAAACTGAAGTAGCTGAACAAGATGTAAACTAAATATTTATTACAATAAAAATCTTCTATACTAAGTAAGTATATAAAGTGCCAAAGTAAGGGCGGTCTCTAAGTAAAAACATTTAACAGGGTTCATAGAAACCACTGTAGGAAATATGTGGTCGATCAGGTAATTAAAGGGCCTAACCCTAAATTTGAAATATAATTACTTATAAAGTCAAGACTCACCAGAGTAAATTAATGTATTCACTAAAAATAATAATAAGGTGTCCCTATATATTTTTGTTAAATGTTTCATAACACCAAAGGAAAGAATATCACCAAGGAGGTAATACTCTCTTGAATAATATCGAAAATATGTAATGCACATTTAATAGACTTCCAAGTAATTGTATCTGTCATCTATTACTCAATGGCCATATGACTGTATCGTGATCTTTTGATGATCAAGATAAGCTAAATTAATAGTTAAGAGAACAACCTCACGTAATGTAGATCAGGCTCATCTATATGACTTGCTGCTAGCAAGGGATATGGAACAAAACTAAATACATTACAAGGTCAAATAGCATATTGACAGCCCTTGTAATTAGTAGATTCAGCTATTTCAGTAACATCCACTGCTGATAGATGTATGTAATCAATCTCACAGTCATGCAAACTCAATAGACAAGGGATTGAAGCTGAATAGCCCATACTGCATTTTGCCATCCAATCACAGTGCTCTGTGTCATTTTACACAGCGTGGGAAAGTTCTTTGGAATTTTCCCACGATGTGTAAAATGACACAGAGCACTGTGATTGGATGGATTTCAAGCCATCTAATCACAGTGCTCTGCGTTATTTTACACAGCGTGGGAAAATTCCAAAGAACTTTCCCACACTGTGTAAAATGACAAAGAGCACTCTGATTGGCTTAAACCCACCAATCAGAGTGTTCTTAGCCTAATTGCAGGGCGGGGCAAGGCTTTATAAGCCTTCCCCCGCCCTGCGTAGCTCAGTCTGCGCGGAGCCCTCCATGGGTGAAGATGGATTATTTTTTTGCGCTCGGGTTTTTTCTTTTTGGTCAGGTTTTTTTTTTGCGCTCAGGTTTTTTATTTTATTTTAAGTTCGATGGGTATGATGGCTTTTTATTTGGCCTTTTTTGGGGCTGAAAAATGAAGATTTAAGAAAAAAGAAGACGTCAAATGGTAATTTTTTTTACAGGTTAGTTAGTTATTTTATTCCCCCCTCACTATTTTTAGAATGAGGCAAAAATGTGATTCCTTGTTGAGCTAATCAGCATATGCCCACTCAGAATCCTTTGCGGTAGTAACATCACTGTAAATTTTTTACTTCTGTGGGAAAAGCAAGTCTTATGGCTTGACTGGTGTGCATATCTTTGTTTAACATTGTATTGACTATCGACAGGAAGTGTTTAGGAAGGCTGTGCAAGTCACATGCAGGGAGGTGTGACCAGGGCCAGATTAAGAGCCCAGTGGGCGTGGTGCTGACAATTATGATGGGCCTAATTACAAAATCTTATTGACCAAAAACACTAAAACAGTCCTACCTCCTAAGTGTCATGTATCTGATGGAGATGGTGCTGGAGGGAAACTCATAGGATGCAGCTATGAGAAAACACATACTCTATGCCAATCTCACGCTTTCATCTTTCAAGTAAACCCATACCCCCTGACAGCAGTGTCCAGTAAAGCAGGAAGTCTATGGATGGTGTAAAAGGGTGGGCCACTGACACAAATCACATAACCAGAACTGCCGAAAGGGGCGAACATACACAGAAAGGGGGCATATGTGTCCCCATGTCTCCTAGTCCCTTAGTGTCTGTGTCCCCATGTCACTAGGGGACATTGAGAGACATTGGGGCACTGAGATACTAGGGAACACTGGGAGATCTGGGGACACAGACTCTTGGGGACACTGGGAGACATGGGGACATGGGGGGACACCGGAAGACATGGGGCACTGAGACACTGTGATACATAGGGGACACTGGAGACTTGATCAAGACCTGGGTACAGGTCATAATGTTGCGGTGTCCAATAAACCTGCTTAAATCTATCACAGTGAGTGCCTGACAATTTTTCTTTTATACTAGGGGACAGTGAGACACTAGGAGACATGGGGACACTGGGAGACATGGGGATACTGAGATACTAGGGATACTGGCTGGGAGACATGGGGACACTGGGAGTGCGCCATTTCTCCTGCATCTCATAGTCGCACAGTGTCCCCATGTCTCTCAGTGTCCCCTAGTATCTGTGTCCCCTAGTGTTTGTATCCCCATGTCTCCCAGTGTCCATTAGAGTATGTGTCCCCATGTCTCCCAGTATCCCGATGTCACTAGGACACTAGGGGACACTTAGAGACATTGGGACACTTAAGACTTGGGGACACTGAGACACTGGGAGAGACATGGGGACACTGAGAGACTAGGGACACAGACCCTAGGGACACTGAGAGACACTGGGCATACTGAGAGACATGGGGACACTGAGACACACCAGGGACACTGGGAGTCACTAGGGACACTGGCTGGGAGACATAGGGGCACTGAGAGATATGGGGACACTGAGAGACTTGGGGCCACTGTGTCCCTAGTGTCTCAGGGTCCCCATGTTCCCCAGTGTCCCTATGTCTCCCAATGTCTCAGGGTCCCCAAGTCTCTCACAGTGCCCATGTTTCTCGGGCTCGAAACTGCTGTCTGGACTCTCTGTGCAGAGCTGCTCCCCCGCGGATCAGTGAGTAGAAAGAGGCAGAGAGGGAGATGCTGTAACTTCTTATCCCTGCCTCTCTCCACACAAACAGCGACCCCTACTGGCCGGCGCTGGTATTGCAGAATAATCTCTGTTTATACTGAGACAGACATTTGTATTGCCGGTATTACTGCAATACCAGCACCGGCTAGGCAACCTCAAATACCTGAGAAATACTTCTGAGAAATACCTGGCAACCATAAGAAATACATGATAAATACCTGGAAACCCTTAGAGTAGTGTGTAAAAAAAAGAAATAAAAAGAAACAAACAAAATTTTTTTTTTTTAAACCAATGGGCCTATTCCATGGGTCTGGGCCTGGAGCTGCAGCGCCATCAGCCCCTATGTTAATCCGGCCCTGGGTGTGACTAGGGCTGCTTAAAAAAAGTGATTTAGCTCCTAAATGACAGAAAATTGAGCAGTAAGTCTGCAGGGTCATGATCTATACACCAAAACTGCTTCATTAAGCTATAGTCTCTTTAAATAAAATTAACTCTATCCCACTTTACATGGACTCAGCGTGTGCTATCGCCATTGTTTGAAAGAAAAATGTATAATACAGATCATTTGTCGTGCTGTGACATCTAATTTATTAGCTAATATTCTTTTGGTGATTACATGTAATCTGTCAGTGTATTCTGTTTATGTCGAGTGTATTGTATTTGTTGACTAATAAAAAATAGAGAGGTGCACGGAAATAATTTTTAGTTTGGTTCGTTCAAATATTTTAGTTTTCGGTTCGTCTGAAATTCGTTAAATATCGATCGGTGGGGGCGGAGCCGAACCACGAAGCGGAGAAGTCGCATGGGACTGTAGCTCCCGCAGAAAAAGCAAACTTTCACCCATTTCGGCCCATTAAACCTCTCTCAAATCATCACTGGTGAAAGGGAGAGCCGGCAGAACCGATATGGGGCGTAAATCTAAAAAAGCGAAGCCCGATCAGCCAAGGCAGAGCCAAGACATCGGGGCTCTTTGGAGACAGGCCCGCGAGGCGGCAAGGCCCAAAATGGCCGACCACACTGACACATACTCCGACTACTCGGACGATTTCTATCAAGAAGGAGAAGTCCCAATGACCACACACTTACCTGCACCGGGGACTACACCTCCAGACCCGGACAACGCTCCGGTGACCACTGCAGTACTAAAAACCCTGTTGGCGGGCCTCCAGACCACACTACAGGCGGACATGGCTTCCCTGCGCACGGAGCTACAAGGCATGAATGGCAGGCTGGGAACCCTGGAAAACGCCTCTGTGGCGCGAGATGCGCAAATCACCGCAATGCAGGCGGAAATTACTAACCTACAACTCAAAAACGAGGAATATGATCGAAGGTTCACCGCCGCAGAGGAAGAGCGCAGGGCCACTAATATAAAGGTACGGGGGCTGCCGGAGGATATACCGGCAGAGGAGCTGCCGCACTTAGTCCGCAGGCTCCTGACGGAACTACTCACACCGAAGCAGTCTAAAAGCATTCCAGTTGAATCCGTATTCTGGGTCCCAAAACCGGCTAGAGCCCCGGCTTCTGCAACCCGTGATCTCATAGTCCGTTTCCACCACCGCAAGGACAAGGCCACACTCCAGGCAGCACTTAAAAACAGAACTCAGGTTTCGTTTGAGGGTCATTCATTAACCTTCTTCGCCGATGTGACTGGCGGCACGCTAGCATGGAGGGGGACCCTGAAGCCATTCACTACCCTCCTCAGACAACGGGACATTAAATACAGGTGGCGCTCTGACCGATCGTTAATTGTCAGGAAAGGGGAAGACAGCCATGTGGTGCACTCGATGCAGGATGCAAGAAACATACAGCACATTTTAGGCCTACCCCAAGATGCGATCCCTGGACCGGTACACCAAGAGAACTTACGCCAGCAACACAGATGGGACCCAGTGCGCTCCAAAATATTTGTACCACGTGGACCAGAACAGACCACCGCCGAAGATAACGGCACTTGAAGGGGCCCTGAGGTCTTTCCAAATGCAGATCACTCTGAACGGGACTATAGGCCACTCGGCCGCACTAAGACACTATGACATATTACGCGGGCCACTCAAGTTCTATAAGTGTCCTTATTGTTGTTTTAATGTGAACTTTAATAATGCTCATTAGTTGTATAGCAAATGTCCGCACACTACAGCTCACTTATGCATACGCCCACACCGGCGCCTCACCTGATCCAAACTACTCTCAAACGCACCTAGACATATGTGGGGCTCCTTCCCTCCCCCCCCTCCCCGGCCGTGGGTGGCCGCGGGGGGGGGGGGGGGGGGGGGGGGCGGCGAGGCAGTAACCAGGTACAGCATACCCAATTTTGCAGTCAGTGACACGTTTGAGCACAACAAGAAATGCTTCATAATTTCTACAATCATTACATAGTTTTATACCATGTATTATCGTATTATATTATATAGTCTAGAGACGTCTCTCTAACATGTGCACACTTTCTATATAAGTGAAAACAAGCGATATCAAGAGGTTAACAGTTTAGAATCTTTGTTTTGTTTTATCTCAATGTAACCTATATACATTCAAATCTCGCTCGCCCATTAATGGCTTAGTACACAATGAGCTAGATGTTACCTGGGCAACTAAACCAACATGATACTCTCGATTACTCAAGGCTAATCGCCTAGCTGTAGTTCATACATTGTACTTCATTTATTACTACCAAGCCTATTACTATGCTCTTCAAAAAAAAAAAAAATTTGTGCAATTCCCACCGGCCACTGTATTAATCACATGTATCCCAGTTTTATTGCACGCTGTTGTGGCGTATGTGACTCGTATGTAATATCTTGCACTCCAAAAATAAAGAATTCAAAAAAAAAAAAATATATCGATCGGTAAAACTAAAGTTCATTAAAAAACTTTAATTAATTTACTGAATTTTGTAATGACCATCTCTATGGAAATAACCAGTGGCAGACACAACAACCACCCACTAAAAGAGGGACATTCAAGTTCCTTCAAGTTTTCTTATGTTTTTGTGATTGAGACCAGCTCCTTTATCAGAGATTTCACTGGCTTCCAGTATTTTGTATTATTCATATTTAATGCCTTCTTAGTGCTACTATAGAAAGCTCCCTATGATTGATTGTCTCAATCTCTGTATTTATTTTCAAAAAACATATGTACTGTAAATTGAGAGAGACAATCAGAGAGCTTTAAATATGAGCACTGGGAACTTAGGAAGTAGAAACTGTATTTCAATTTAAAAGCAAATACAGGATGCCTGGGAAAACAGCATTGGGCAAGGGTATTGACTTTAAAGGGATATACCACTGCCCAATTAAAAATAAATAAAAATAACCATTGTTTAGTAGATATACCCCAATGAAAACAATGTAATTGATTATGTATACTTTCATGGGGGCTCAGTGGCGTACGTACCGCGGTCGCAGGGGTCGCAGCTGCGACCAGGCCCGGCACTCCAGGGGGCCCGGCCGCCCTGCGGCCCCCCCGCGACCGGGTAGCAGCTGCCACGCTTTGCGGCCCCGGCCCGTGCGGCAAACCGCCGGGGCCGCATGTCAAGGGGTCCATCGGGTGGCCCATGCTGTCAGGGCCACCCGATGGACATGGATTGTAAGGGGGCCCGGTCTGCGCTGGGCGCTTTAAGAGCGCGACCGGGCCCCCTGTGATGACATCACACGCTGGGAGGAAGTGACCGCACGTCACTCCTCCCAGCATACTGACAGCCCGCGCGGGAGGAAACTGAAAGGAGGAGGGAGTCAGAGTGGGAACTCTGACTCCCATCAGGCTGAGCCATCACTGGACCCACACATGGTAGGAAACATTTTGTGTATATGTGTCTGTGTGTATTTATGTCTGTGTCTCTGTGTGTGTATCCATATGTGTGTCTGTGTCTCTGTGTGTATGTCTGTCTGTGTGTGTGTGTGTGTGTGTGTATCTGTATGCATGTCTGTGTATGTATGATTGTGTGTCTGTGTCTCTGTGTGTGTGTGTGTGTTTCTGTATGTCTGTGTATGTGTGTGTGTCTATGTATGTGTCTGCGTGTGTGTCTCTGTATGTATGTGTGTGTCTCTGAGTGTGTGTATCCATATGTGTGTCTGTGTCTCTGTGTGTATGTCTGTCTGTCTCTGTGTGTGTGTATCTGTATGTATGTCTGTGTATGTATGATTGTGTGTCTCTGTGTGTGTGTGTTTCTGTATGTCTGTGTATGTGTGTGTGTCTATGTATGTGTCTGCGTGTGTGTCTCTGTATGTATGTGTGTGTCTCTGAGTGTGTGTATCCATATGTGTGTCTGTGTCTCTGTGTGTATGTCTGTCTGTCTCTGTGTGTGTGTATCTGTATGTATGTCTGTGTATGTATGATTGTGTGTCTGTCTCTGTGTGTGTGTGTCTGTTTCTGTATGTCTGTGTATGTGTGTGTGTCTATGTATGTGTCTGCATGTGTGTCTCTGTATGTATGTGTCTGCATGTGTGTATGTATGTATGTGTCTGTCGGGGGTATGTGTTTGTGTCTGTATGTATGTTTCGGGGGGGAGGGGCCCACAGTCAGGGGGGAGAGGTTCACGGTAGGGGGGGGCCCACGGATCAGTTTCGCACCGGGGCCCCATAGAGTGTGTGTACGCCACTGTGGGGGCTATATGTAAAAAAAGGCTTGCAAATGCTGCAGACCTCTTGTTTGCAACCTTTGCAAGCCCTCCCCTTTTAACCCGCTCAGACTTTCTGTAACTGTCCAATCGCAAACTTCTCAATACAGCTCAATGAGACGTCTTTGCAAGGCAGGTGCTCTGTGCAATTGCTGTCTCTTGAGTTAGCTCAACCGAGCTAACCAAACCATGAAGTAACAGGTCCAGTTGTGTGCTTGAAACAAGGTTATTTTATAAAAGTGCTTACTTCTATAATCTGTACTTTTTGTAAAATGAGGGGGGGAAAAAGGAGAACACACTCTCAGGGCCGGACTGGACCACCGGGATTGCTGCACTTGGGGCCGGCAGTGCAGCACCTGATACATTTATTTTTCCCTCCTCTGAGGTTTTGTTTGGGGGCTGGGCAGACAATTACCTAGGTGGCTGCTAGAGGCTGGTACACCAACAGAGGTAACAGCCATCTGCGGCATGGAGGAGTAAAAGCCTCTCTCCCACACTGCCAGCTCCTCTGCATGGCCAGTCTGGTAGGATCCAACCCCCACACTAGAGCTCCACCCCCAGCCTCAGCCTGGTGACCTTTCACACAGGAAGAGAAAGTACAAGAAGTAACTCATGAAGGAACCTGACACTAAACCAAACTGCCAGTGACAGGTAATTGTATGTCTGATTATGAGAAAGAGCTTGTCTGTTGTGAGCTAGTAGTGTGCTTGTATGTGTCAGTAAGCTAGTAGTGTGCTTGTGTGTGTATCAGTGAACTTGTAGTGTGCTTGTGTGTATCAGTGAAATTGTAGCGTGCTTGTGTTTGTCAGTGAGCTTGTAGCGTGCTTGTGTGTATCAGTGAGCTTGTAGCGTGCTTGTGTTTGTCAGTGAGCTTGTAGCGTGCTTGTGTGTATCAGTGAACTTGTAGTGTGCTTGTGTTTGTCAGTGAGCTAGTAGTGTGCTTGTGTGTGTAACAGTGAACTTGTAGTGTGCTTATGTGTAACAGTGAGCTTGTAGCGTGCTGTAGCGTGCTTGTGTTTGTCAGTGAGCTTGTAGCATGCTTGTGTGTAACAGTGAGCTTGTAGTGTGCTTGTGTGTATCAGTGAGATTGTAGCGTGCTGGTGTTTGCCAATGAGATTGTAGCATGCTTGTGTGTATCAATGAACTTGTAGCGTGCTTTTGTGTATCAGTGAGCTTGTAGCGTGCTTGTGTGTAAAAGTGAGCTTGTAGCGTGCTTGTGTGTATCAGTGAGCTTGTACTTTGCTTGTTTGTCAGAGAGCCTGTAGTGTGCTTGTGCGTGTCAGTGAACTTGTAGTGTGCTTGTGTGTGTCAGTAAGCTAGTAGTGTGCTTGTGTGTATCAGTGAACTTGTTGTGTGCTTGTGTGTATCAGTGGACTTGTAGCGTGCTTGTGTGTGTGTCAGTGAGCTCTGGATTCATTTGAGAAAAATGCCCAGTCAATATCTCGTGCATGCTCATTGTGCTCCTCAAACTGATTTGTAATGTCACCAATACACTTATGCTTGGGGACATTAGAGTTGGAAACCATGCCCAGGGTCTCTTTTTTCAGTCTTCTCCTGTTGATATCAGATTGAATGTATCACCTACCCAACATGTATCTGACACATACAGTATCTATCCACACCACTACTTCTCAGTACTTTTTTTTTCTGCAAAGGTCATACTACCAAGACAAACTTACCATCAGCTCAACCTTAGCCACACTCTGTACTCGTCTTGCAGCACCTGTACCATGAGGCAGTGTTGTAATACCTGCGTCAGCTTTGCTTTCCGTTATTAGGACCAGCTGTATCAATGATGAGATGTGTATAGGTGTAGAAAATTCACCATTTTGTTTCCACTTGGCGTGGACTGCTGTGAATATGTAGTTTTGAAAAGTCATTTATATATGACATTTATTATTCTGGCACTGTCCTTTGCAAGTGTGTAAATTGTATCAACTTAGTTGTTGAATAGTACATATATATAGCATTAGTAGAGTGGTTGAGTAGTACATATTTAGCATTGATTTAGTGGTTGCGTAGTACATATCTAGCATTCTATTAAAGTTTAACAAGATATTATTTTGTATGTGTTGTCAGTCACACTCTAAAAATATCAAATAAAAAAAAGCAATGCTTTGTAGGTGCCATCAGAAATCCTAGTACATCAATCCCCATCCTACTTTGAACTTCAGAACATAGTTGTAGGAATCATTTGTACTGCCAGAACCTTCCTTTAGAACATGTTGTCCGTGAACTTAGTCACATTGCTGACCTTAATTTATAATTATCGAAAACACCACCCTGCTGAGAACTTGAATTCAAAACAACGCTGAACCTTTGAAGCCTCCATGATACAACTGTTTCAGTCAAAATTTTTATTGTGACCAAGTTAGTAGTAAAAATAGAGTACTATTTGCTATTTGTCCTTTTAAAAAGAAGATGCAAAAATACAGACAAAATTAAAATCTTGTACTATAAAAGAAACATATCAATGCATTATAAAAAAAAAATCATGCCTTTCAAGGATTCTGGAGACATCATAAACTAAGACACTGAAGTTAATATAATTCCATGTTCAATATCAATTTATTTCCATCAAAAATTGGGACGTAGAGAGAGATGTACTGCAAATACAGACTAGGACCATCTATCCAAATGGTATGAAGGAGGACAGAGATTTCACTTTCTTCAGATGATTTAGATTCTGTATCTACTTGTACATTTTATTACCTATTATTTTTTGTTTTGATGCTTCAAAGATGTGGAACTTATATATGAGTTAAGAGGGTTTTATATAGAATTACTATCTCGGATTACAGTCCACATGAAAACTCTGGATGAGATTTCCAACACATTATGAACACTTTGGATGAAATTTTCTACATACTTCTCATTCAGTCTAATTTTTATTATAGATCCACATCCATTTTTATTGAAAGGGACACTATAGTCACCAGAACAACTACAGCTTATTGTATTTGTTCTGGTTAGTATAATCATTCCCTTCAGGCCTTTTGCAGTAAACACGGTCTTTTCAGAGAAAATGCAGTGTTTTCATTACAGCCTAGGGCCACTGGCCACTCCTCAGATGGCTACTAGAGGTGCTTCCTGGGGCAGTGCTGCACAATGTGCCGTACTGCCATTCAGTGTCTCCTCCCTCTGCATGGAAACACTGAACTTTCCTCATAGAGATGCATTGATTCAATACATCTCTATGAAGAGATGATGATTGGCCAGGGCGTGTTTGGCTCTGCCCCTGATCTGCCTCCTTGACAGTCTCAGCCAATCCTATGGGAAAGCATTGTGAATTGCTCAGAACACTTCTAATGATGTCAGCCAAGCAGGCAGATCAGGGGCAGAGCTAGCATCTGCAGACTTAAACAAAAGTAAGATTTTACTATATTTAGGGAAACAAGGGGGAGGTCAGGCGGGCTAGATTTTGGTTTTAACACATTATAGGGTCAGGCATTTTGGGGCCCCTGACAAAGCACAAGGTCTGGGCCCCCCTCCCCTCCCAGGCCCGCCCACGTCCTACCTAGTCCGCTGACAATGATGCAGGACTGTGTGTAAATGTGTAGTGAATGCAGAGTGTGTGTTAATGTGTAGTGAATGCAGAGAGTGTGTTAGTGTGTAGTGAATGCAGAGAGTGTGTTAGTGTGTAGCGGATGCAGAGTGTGTGTGTTAGTGTAGTGAATGCAGAGTGTGTTAAATGTGTAGTGAATGCAGATGGTGTGTTAGTGTGTAGCGGATGCAGAGTGTGTGTTATTGTAGTGAATGCAGAGTGTTAATGTGTAGGGAATGCAGAGAGTGTTTGAGTAGTGGATGTAGCGTGTGTACAGTGATGTAGTGTGTGTTTGTGTAGTGGATGTAGTGTTTGTATGTACTAGATGAAATGTGTTTAGTGGATGCAGTGTCTGTAGTGGATGTAGTGTGTGTGCATTAGACACAGTGTCTGTGTATAGTGAATGCAGAGTGTTTCAATTTGTGGTGGATGTAGTGAGTGTACTGTGAATACAGGATGTTTGTGTAGTGGATGCTGTGTGTACAGTTAATGCAGAGTGTATGTTAGTGTAGTGAATGCATAGTGTGTGTCAGTATAGTGAATCCAGAGTGTGTGCATTGTTTAGTGAATGCAGAGTGTGTGTTAGTGTGTAATGAATGCAGAGTGTGTGTTAGGGTGTAGTGAATGCAGAGTGTGTTTATGTGTAGTGAATGCAGAGAGTGTGTTAGTGTGTAGCGGATGCAGAGTCTGTGTTAGTGTAGTGAATGCAGAGTGTTAATGTGTAGTGAATGCAGAGAGTGTGTTAGTGTGTAGCGGATGCAGAGTGTGTGTTAGTGTGTAGCGGATGCAGAGTGTGTGTTAGTGTGTAGCGGATGCAGAGTGTGTGTTAGTGTAGCGGATGCAGAGTGTGTGTTAGTGTAGTGAATGCAGAGTGTGTTAATGTGTAGCGAATGCAGAGTGTGTGTCAGTTTAGTGGATTCAGTGAGTGTGTTAGTGTGTAGTGTATGCAGAGTGCATGTTGTATTAGTGAATGCAGTGTGTATTGTATTAGTGTATGCAGTGTGTGTGTTAGTGTATGCAGTGTGTGTTGTATTAGTGTATGCAGTGTGTGTGTTGTGTTAGTGTATCCAGTGTGTGTGTAAGTGTATGCAGTGTGTGTTGTATTAGTGTATGCAGTGTGTGTTGTGTCAGTGTATGCAGAGTGTGTGTTGTGTTAGTGTATGCAGTGTGTGTTGTGTTAGTGTATGCAGAGTGTGTGTTGTGTTAGTGTATGCAGTGTGTGTTGTGTCAGTGTATGCAGTGTGTGTTGTGTCAGTGTATGCAGTGTGTGTGTGTTGTGTTAGTGTATGTAGTGTGTGTGTTGTGTTAGTGTATGCAGTGTGTGTGTGTTGTGTCAGTTTATGTAGTGTGTGTGTTGTGTTAGTGTATGCAGTGTGTGTGTGTTTTGTGTCAGTGTATGCAGTGTGTGTGTGTGTGGTGTCAGTGTATGCAGTGTGTGTGTGTGTGTAAATGTGCAATCTGGGGGGGGGAGGGGGTGGAAGGGGCATTTTCCCGTAAATTTTTATTTTTTTTATTAAATTTAATTAAATGTTATTCCCCCCTCCCTGCTTACCTGTGTCCGGGGAGGGGGGAGATTCCGGCTCCCTGTTACCGCAGAGGGGGCCCAGGCAGCACACTGCTTCTTCTCTTCTCTCCTCTCCTCTCTTCTAATACCTCTTGCGAGACCCGCGTAGCGTTGCCATGGCAACCGGGTCTCGCGAGAGTTATTAGAAGAGAGGAGAGAAGAAGCAGTGGCTGCCTGGGCCCCCTCTGCGGTAACAGGGAGCCGGGGTCCCACGGCTGCACACCTAGATAGCGATATTCGCTATCTATGTGTGCAGAGAAAGAAAGTGGGCCCCAGGGCTGCCGGACCCGTGACCCGTTGTCACCCCCTGATGGCGGCCCTGTCACCCAAACAAAAATTGGGTGTCTCTTTCTTTCTCTCCTAAATCTCAATCTCACTTTAGTGGGTTTCTTTGTCCCCCAGCCCCTCTGTGTGTCTCTTCCTTTCCAAGCCTCTTTTTGTATCTCTCTTCTCCCCTCAGCTTCTCTTTCTATTTCTTTGTCCCCCAACCCCACTGCGTGTATCTTTGTCTCCCCAGCACCTCTGTGAATCTCTTTGTCCCTCAACTCCTTTATGTGTCCATTTTCACCTTCCCCAACCCCTCTGTATGTCTTTGTCTCACAACAGACACTGCGTGCCTCCTCTACCCCCCCCCCCCTTCCCAGGCCTCTGTGTGCCTCTCCTCCACTTGTGGTCTCCACCCTCCCCCTTCTTCCCCCCATGCCAGCTCACCTCCCTCCTCAATGTAGAATGGCTGAGCCATGGACCACAGTGGAGGATCTTCTGTTTCCTCCATCTGGTTTGACATGATGCAGTTTGGTGCTCTCAGTGAGCACTTCCTGTCACACCGGGTAGAGGTTACAGAAGATCCTGTACCCTGGTCCGTGGCTCGGCCACGTTACATGCTGTGACTGACAGGAGGGGAGCGCACATCACTGGTGGCCTGATGGTTCCATGGAAACTGTGCCCCCTGGGCCAGAGCACCCTAGGCATCACCCTAGTGGTTGAGCTAAACCCTGTCTAGCTTTCACTACCGTGTACTCCAGGTGCTGGCAAGGGGAAATTCTGCTTTCACAATAACTAAAAAACAAAACACAAAAACCGACAGGAAACCACAGGAGCTAAGAAAAGCTAGCAAGCCAAGAAAAGGGGCAGGATGGTGGGAAAAACTGCTTAGTGTGCTGTCCAGGATCAAGAGGAAGTAGGAAGGTAGGTGGCAACAATTTATACATTTACACCCCAACATTGTACCCATCCAATCCATAAATGCCTTGTAGACCAGTCCAAAAGAACAGGCATATAAGCAGTCATGGACCATCTCACCTATGCTCTAAACTTTCTTTATAGGAGAAGTAGTACACAATATCTGGTGTGCCAAACGCTTCCCAATCCTGATTTGGGGGGGTTTTCAGAACAGTTTTCAAATGCTTGCTAATGCAGTCTAAGAATTATAGATGTTAATTAAAAATTAGAAAATACAGAGTGTTGGCTATTGACATTCTGATTTCTCAGAAACTAAAATATACTTTGTTGTAGTTCATTGTATTACCTTACTTTCTTCACATGGAGTGACAGCATGATTGCGGCAAATATTCATATTAAAAAAAATCCTAATTTATAATATCTCAGAGCCACAGTCTTAAATCTCATCCAGCTTTCACCCACTTTTGACACCACAGGAGCTCATAATAAACTATATGTTAGACTAAGCCATGGATGTTCCAAGACTGTTTTAATTAATACTTATTCAACTTTCCTTTGTCACTTCTACAACACAAAATGGAGATAGCAATATTGCTGAACTTTAAAAACTAGCTCATGATTTCTTACACTTTAATAAAAGTTAACACTTTTGTGGAATTTATAGGCACGGGAGAGGTGTATTTCTCATATTTGTGGACTACTGATTCTGTATTGAAATTAGGCCTTGAGATATGTTGATATATTTTGATTGGGCTGTATGACCTTGGAAATGTTTAGAGATGTGTTGTGCAAGGTCGTATCAGGAGTGGGCGGAAGAAGCCAGCTGCCTTTAGTAATCTTTTCTTGCTTGCTAGTGTTGCATTTTTTAAATGAGAAAATAAGAGATTTTCCTGTGAGAATAGTGTAGTCTTCTTTAGAGCATGTGTACGTGCTTTTGAGAGGGGAAATGCTTTGTGCTCATTTACTTTATATCTAAACTGGCATTATTTAACCAGTCTTGTGTGGCTCTTCAAATGATCATGTGTTCTGATAAAGCTTCAGATCAATAAACAGTTCTTAAATCAAAGAACCAACCATTCTTGCATCTTCAAATAGCTAAAATTTGCCATCACCAGGCCTCCAAACTGTCTAGAATCTGGTGGAACAATCAATTGGTCTCCTTTCCACATTCCCTGGTTTGTTCCCTGTGACTCGCTTTCATCAGGGAAATGTCCTCAGAAAGTGTATCCAAGTGAATCATTAAACGTGCTAAGGTCAAAAAGACCATGACCAGAGTGCTGTAACTGTGCTCTGCGCATGGTCTGCCCTTAATGGCGCCAGCCAACATGGCTGCCAGTTATTCTGGCATCTATTTCGATTAGGTCATGTCTCTCGACTGACCTCTTTAAGCCTGTGTGACGAACTGAACTTTGTCACAGGTTCTTGTAGGGGCCTGCTTTCCAGCCTCCTTCCTTAGACTATGGCCCCCTGCAATAGACCTGGCTAAAAATACTTTAAAAAGACTTTGTTTGTGTATTGGGATTATATGGTTCGGTTCCCGAATAGCCGCACGAACCAGAGACCACCCGGGAGCTTGTTAAGCCTAATTGACAGTTTGTAACACTTTCCACCTACTGAAACTCCTGAACACCGCTGGACTTCCAAGATCACCTGAGTTCGGTTCTACACAACTTAGAAGGGCACTGTTAGATGGAAACGTTCCCACGAACAAGGTGAACAAGCTCCAGGGTAAGACTATGTTCGGCAGTTTGTTCGGTATTTAAAACTACTGAACTAGACAGACCGCAAGCCCTGATTCTCTGGAACTGTTTTGGGACCATGCGTGAAATCGGTCAAATTATGACTTCCAGGAAATTCCTGAACCAATCTGGGTGATTTTTGGATATGTTGGTCACCGAGATCAGGGCTATCAGGCGATGTAACCTTTGTGGGGCTATTGTGTGTTTAAAGGTATTTTGGGGGTTTTGTAAAAACGTATGTTTTCTGTGCCTGGAGATAATTGAGTTTAATACAGTGCTAACTCAATTATCTCCCAGGCACAAGGGAGGGATTGACCTATTTTGTATGGAAGTGTCCTGGACCTGAGAGCCTATGTAATCATGTGTATGTTTTTACTGTAGTCTACTCTCATGTCCAGGGGGGTGTGCCCCTTGTATGGGGACCTGCATATAAGGTTGTGGCTGCCATTAAAGAGATTTGTTTTACCCTTCATGAAGGCTAGGCTCATGTTTGGGGTATTGGAGAGCTATATATACTCTGGGTATTTCTATAATCACTATACGCCCATGGCTTACAATGATTGCTCTTGTAAGAGCAGCCTGCTTTGCTCTCAGGACTAGGAGAGGTTGCCCACTGGAAGCTGGATCCTGGTCTTGGGTCCAGGGTGGGTGGAGGACAGCGAGACCCCAACCAAGCTGCGGCGGTTTGTGGTGTGTACGGTGGTTATGGTGTCTGGTGCTGTGCTCAAGGATTACTAGGAAGCAGCGATTGGTGGAGGTACCTGGTCTGGGTGCCAGGCGGTCCGTCACAGCCTGTATTACACATTATTATTGGGATGTATGCATCTCTGTTTTAGTGGCTTCATGTGCTGGCCACGTTGTATAAAACTGGAGATCGTGTCACTGCTCTTCACATTCTGAGTATCGCTTATGAGCGAAATTAGGCAATAGAAACGTTGCCACTGACACAGACATATCTTACTCTTGACCTTTCAATGTGTGCAACCCACAGCAGACTACCACACCATAAAAGCAGGGCCGGTGCAATACCTGTGTCCCTCGTAACCCGCCTTTTGTTTCTTATCCCCTTTTTTAAATGGCTTAGCCCCTTTAGTGTATCTCATCCCCTATTTTTCACCATTGTGTGTCTTACACCTGCCTTGTGTATCTCTGACAACCTCCATTTGTGCTTCTTACCCCCCAGCCCCTTTGTGTGTCTCTTTCTCTCCCAGACCCTTTTTGTCTTTTACCCTTTCCAGCTCCTTTGTGTGTTTCTCTTTCACCCCAAGTCTGTCTAGATCTCTTTATCCTCTTTCCCAGCCCCTCTGTGTCTCTTTCACCCCAAACCCCTTTGTATTTCCACCCCGAGGCCCTTCTGTGTGTCACTTTCATTCCCAGCCCCTCTGTTAATCTTTCTTACCCCCAGGCCCATCTGTGTGTCTTTTTCATCCCTGATGTCCCTCTGTGTGTCTTTCTCCCCACTCAGGCCCCCCTGTGTGCCACTGTCCCCTCCATGTCCCTTAGTGTTCCTCTCCCCTCCCCTCCCCTCCATGTCCATTAGTGGTCCTCTCTCCTCCCCGTCTTTTAATGGTCATCTACCCTCCCCTTCTTTACAAGGAAAGGTTAAAGGATCTTAACCTGTATAGCTTGGAGGAAAGACGAGACAGGGGGGATATGATAGAAACATTTAAATATTTAAAGGGAATCAACACAGTAAAGGAGGATACTATATTTAAAAGAAGAAAAACAACCACAACAAAAGGACAGAGTCTTAAATTAGAGGGGCAAGGGTTTAAAAATAATATCAGGAAGTATTACTTTACTGAGAGGGTAGTGGATGCATGGAATAGCCTACCAGCTGAAGTGGTAAATGTTAACACAGTGAAGGAGTTTAAGCATGTGTGGGATAGGCATAGGGCTACCCTAGCTGTAAGATAAGGCCAGGGACAAATGAAAGTATTTAGGAAATTGGGCAGACTAGATGGGCCGAATGGTTCTTATCTGCCGTCACATTCAATTTCTATGTTTCCTGTCCATTAGTGGTCCTCTTCCCTGTCCCTTAGTGTTCCTCTGCCCTCCATGTCCCTCAGTGTTTCTCTCCCCTTCCTTCCCTGTCCTTTAGTATTCCTCTTCCCTCCCTCCCCAGTCTTTTTAGTGTTCCTCCTCCCTCCCCCTTACCTGTCTCATAGTACCCCCCCCCCCTCTTAGTGTTCTTCTCCCCTCCAACTTAGTGGTATTTTCCCTTCCCTCTCCTGTCCCTTAGTGTTTATCTCCCCTCCATGTCCCATAGTGTTCCTCTCCCCTCCCTTCCCATTAGTGTTCCTCTCCCCTCCCTTCCCATTAGTGTTCCTCTCCCCTCCCTCCCCTGTCCCTTAGTGTTCCTCTCCCCTCCCTTACCTGTCCCTTAGTGTTCCTCTCCCCTCCCTTACCTGTCCATTAATGTCCCTCTCCCCTCCCTCCCCTGTCCCTTAGTGTTCCTCTCCCCTCCCTTACCTGTTCATTAATGTCCCTCTCCCCTCCCTCCCCTGTCCCATAGTGTTCCTCCCCCCCTTACCTGCCTCTTAGTGCCCCCCTCATTCCCCTAAATGTTCCTCCCACCCCCCTCCCTTAGTGTATCTCTCCCCTCTCTTTTAGTAGTCCCCCCTGCCCATTTCCCTTCCTTCCCCTGTAACATAGCGCCCCCCCTTCATGTTCCTCTCTCCTACTCTTTTAGTGGTCGCCCCCCTCCCCTGTCCCATAGTGTTCTTTCCCCCCTCGTCCCATGGTGTTCTTACCCTGCTCCCCCCTCCGGGTACAGGAATCAGAAGCTCCTGTACCGCAATCTGCTCCGCTCTGCCACGCTACACTGAGTGACTGTCACATCCTGCTCTGTTCTGTGGAGATGTCTGGCAATGGCTTCTGGTATCCAGTACTCTTGTTCCAATTCTTGTTTAGTTTTTCTTGGGTTTTTGGTTTTCTATTCCATGTCTGGTTTTCTTTATGCTGCGTTTCTAGGTTCATTCTTATATTCCGGCCCTGTATTTCCCAGTCTCTTGGATTCATTTAAATGTTTGTTTTATTTGCCACACCCGTTTGTTTTCCATCATTCCTTTTGGTTTCAGCCTGGACCTGCCCTTTCTTGCAGGTAAGTGATATAGAATATCGTTATAGATATAGAATATAGATATAGAATATAGAATATAGATATAGATATCTTCTTTGGTTGTTTTAGCATACATTAGGCAGTGTAGGACCTTCCAGATATGAGGTACATTGGCGTTGTTGGCAGGCTTATGCAATGTATGATCGTATAATGTTACTAAATCCCCATTCTTTTCATATATAGTGCTTAGTTATGTCTCCTCTTGTTTTGCCTATTATATCTTGTCTTGTTTTAGTTTGTAATCCCAGTCCATGTACAGTCCTGTCCTGCCCATGTTATGTTCATGTTTCCCTCATGTCTTGTGTACATGTTCTGGGTTTAGCTTTCTATCCTTCTCCGATTCTGGGTTCTATTAGTTCTGTCTTGTTTCCATGTTTTGTGTCTGTTCTAGTCTTGCCTTGTTTCTAGTACTGGATACAATCTTGCTGCAGAGCCTCCCTATTCAGCTCCTGGGAGGTCTGCTTAATTTCCAAGCTCCTAGTTCCTGGTATCCGCTGAAGCTGATTCAGGGTCTTGGTATGTGGCTGCACAAACGCTGGTGCTCAACACCAGGGGGCAAACTCCGGACGCTCCAAACCGCTCACCATTCCTGGTCTGCCTGGGAGCTGTTCCGTCCGGAGTTTGCTCCTTAAGAGGGGCGTTATGTCACATCCTGCAACGAAGTCCTCTTGACTTCCACGGAGGCAAGGATCCCCCACCGGAAAGGCCTCCTGCATAGGAACCACTAGCAACGAATGAAGATCACTGCCAGAACAGGAGCACTGCCACAAAACCGGAATCGGAACCAAGAAACAAGCATCGCAAGGGAACACCTGAAGCGACCACCGTACCGCTTAGCAGATCGACCTCCTCCACGACAAAAATAAGGAAGCCATCTCCAGCAGACTGGTCCAGATACAGGATCTCTTGCATGCAGAAGAACCAGGCATGACACAACACAGACTGAACAGGAAAGCTGTAAAGTCCACTCCACGAACTCCAAGTGCCTACGGCCATACTGTCAGGGTGGCGGTCCGGTGCCCGGGACCCAGACAGTGTCCAGGCGACGGTGCAGGACCAGGACCCAGTATGCCTGATGGTCAGAGTAGGAGTCACAGTGTGGAGGTGGATTAGCAGGGTCTGGTGCAGGGTAACCGCACGCCCCCTGGTGTTGAGCACCAGCGTTTGCGCAGCCACATACCAAGACCCTGAATCAGCTTATGCGGATACCAGGAACTAGGAGCTTGGAAATTAAGCAGACCTCCCAGGAGCTGAATAGGGAGGCTCTGCAGCAAGATTGTATCCAGTACTAGAAACAAGGCAAGACTAGAACAGACACCAAACATGGAAACAAGACAAAACAAACTAATAGAACCCAGAACCGGAGAAGGATAGAAAGCTGAACCCAGAACATGTACACAAGACATGAGGGAAACATGAACATAACATGGGCAGGACAGGACTGTACATGGACTGGGATTACAAAATAAAACAAGACAAGATATAATAGGCAAAACAAGAGGAGACATAACTAAGCACTATATATGAAAAGTATGGGGATTTAGTCACATTATATGATCATACATTGCATAAGACTGCCAACAACGCCAATGTACCCCATATCTGGCAGATCCTACACTGCCTAATGTATGCTAAAACAACCAAAGAAGACATATATATATATATATATAGCTATAGCACTTACCTGCAAGAAAGGGCAGAGACTTGAAACACTGCTGCAGGTCCAGGCTGAAACCAAAAAGAATGATGGAAAACAAACGGGTGTGGCAAATAAAACAAACATTTAAATGAATCCAAGAGACTGGGAAATCCAAGGACGGAATATAAGAATAAACCCAGCATAAAGAAAACCAGACATGGAATAGAAAACCAAAAAACCAAGAAAAACTAAACAAGAATTGTAACAAGAGTACTGGATACCAGAAGCCATTGCCAGACATCTCCACAGAGCAGAGCAGGGTGACAGTGACTGTCAGGAGAGAGTACTGTGCGCCCACCTCCTGCCGGTCACTCTAATCTAGTGCCCCAAGGGTTGGGCCACCTTATGAACACGCCGGCCCTGCATAAAACCTCCGATGTCTGAAGACATGGTCCAGGATAAAAATGAATCTAGAAAGGACTAGTGCCTCAACAATATTGTACTGTCCAGTGGCAAAAAAACTAAACAAATTTACAATAGAGCATATTTCATATTTAAAAGTTTAATTTTGTATTTCATTTTCATTTATATAATTTGGCCATTAACTGTTAAATTTGTTTTCAAAATCGTGTAATATTTATATTGTGTTCAATAAAACATCTCCATAGTATGCATTAAGAGTTATTAGATTAAATGTATTTTATTTTTTTCATTTTATTTACTCTGACCGATCAAATTTAGCCATTTTTTTTTATTAGCAACATTTTCTATAATAATAATAATAATAATTAGACAGACACATTCTCATTAATCTGTTATAGCATGGCTGTCCGTTTCAGTCAAAATGCTCACCATGCTAAAATATTTATAATATACTCTACTTTAGGGATACATGCAATTAAACATCAGAATCAGTTAACAAGCTCAGTAGCATTTCGATTTAGTGGAATAATTCTGTGCAATGATTTTTCCTATATCCTTTCCTTTGTTCTCTTTGGACCTAAAGAGTCACGTCATCTAGCTGCTATGACTCATTTATCCGAAGGCATTTTCTATTACTATATAAAAAATTCAACAATGCTCTTAAACATGCCTTCCAGGTTACTTTTTGTCTTCCAACTGGGAATCCAGAGTGCATAATGCATCTGAACTTATTTATTAGGGAAATGATTTTAAAATTAAGCAAGTGCGGTAGACGGTATAAGAGGAAGGTTTTACTCCAGTCAATCCAGGTGATGGTTTGATGATTCTATGTATAAAAAAAATCACTTTTTAGCCTGCAGCAGGTAATGTGCCCCCCAAACAAAGTCTATGGGTGGGGGCAGGTGAGATGAACCATTCACAGACAGGCCCCTCCCTTCCATCATACTCATCCCCCCACTCCATGCCCATAAATGCTAGGAGGGCAGTGGCAGATCCTCTTGGACTATTTAGTTTGTCCCAGCCACTGCTAAATGTTTGAGGCTAAGGGCGAACCTATGGCAGGTCCCCCTCCCTTATTTATGATGCTCATTCTCCCACCTGATGAGTGGGTGCTAATCAGTGACAGGATTCCCACTCAGATTATTTAATGTGCCCTACCCACTGTTAATTTAAAGAATTATTGAAAGTTGTGTATTGTCACAGCTCCCGATCCCACTGCCGGCGTAACTGTACACAAACTAAGCAGCCACGCCAACAGAGATGTTTCAGAATTGCCTTGGCCCTGGCGGGCAGCTGCCTCTGTTCTGGTCCACAGTGGGTGCAACGTTCTTAGGAACGCCGGCCACTGCGGTTCGGGCTTTTATAAGAAACTTACCTTCGCCCACATCAAAGGTGGCGCCAACATGCATTGATGTTGCGTCATAGATGCGCACACACGTTTTGGGGTCAGAGACAGCCAATTAAAGTCTACGGAGGGTTATTTAAACCAAAATTGCCTTTTTATTAGTGCACTGTCGTGGTTTGCACTAGCTGGTTATTCGAGAGTGTGTTCCTCACTGTGTTTTTTCTGGTATTTGACTTTGGCTTAGTTTTGACTTCCCTGATTTCTGGTATCCTTGACTTTTGGCTTTCTCCATCATTGTGTATCTTTCTGTGTCCCTGACCTCGGCAAGTATTTTGACTATTCTCATGTACGTTAAGTCCGTACATTCTACGGTCCGGTTAAACGTTATCCTTAGTCCTAGGTGTGATACTATTCTGTGTGCTGGATCAACAGTAATCCTGACATGTATGAAAAGAGTTATAAAGAATTTTGTAACTTTTTTTGAACTTATATTCTAAGAAAAAGCAATATCGAGGTAAAATAAATTGCCAATAGATGGCAGAGATCAAAAACTGGGGTAAATGATAATTTAGATTTGCTTTGGTCTTTGGTCTACCAATAATGCAAATAAAGATGGTTGCCAACCCAAAAGAAACCTGCCTAGTTCAGAAGATCTGAAATTGAGAGAGGTGGGTGGTCCGCAAATGATCACGTCTATGATACCAATTGCATTATCGACAACATAACTGCCTGTAGCGGATACATGCATAGGAGTGTGCAGCCTATTGCATTAGGGTGTGCACTCTAAAGCACAAACACACGCCGCATGTATATGTATGTGTATATATATATACACACACACACACACACACACACACACACATACACACACATACATACACTGCTGTGTGTGTGTGTGTGCTGTTAGTGTGCTGTGTGAGGGTGCTGTGTGTGTGAGGGTGCTGTTAGTGTGATGTGTGTGTGAGGGTGCTGGTAGTGTGCTGTGTGTGAGGGTGTTTGTGTGTGTGTGTTTGTTAGGGTCCTGTTAGTGTGCTATGCGAGGGTGCTGTGTGTGTGAGGGTGATGGTGCTGTGTGTGTGAGGGTGCTGAATGTGTACTGTATGTGTGTGGGTGCTGTTTGTGTGCTGCGTGTGTGCTGTTTGTGTGAGGATGCTGTATGTGTGTAGGTGCTCTGTGTGTGTGGGTGCTGTGTGAGGGTGCTGTATGTGTGTAGGTGCTGCGTGTGTGTGGGTGCTGTGTGTGTGTGCTCTGTATGTTTGGAGGGATTGTGGAGGTGGAGGCAGATTAGTAAATATCCCCCCTCCCTTCTTACCTTATGTAGGGAGGGGGGATCCTTGCTGCCATGTGCCATCCCTGGTGGTCCAGTGGAGAGTGAACTCTAGTCGAGAAAAGGTATCTGCTTTCCTTTTTCTGAGAGTAAACTCTAGCCTGCGAGGCTAGAGATAACTCTCGCGAGAGGAACCTGGCGGAGATGCTGACTAGAGCTCCCCGGGTCCTCTCCTGCCTCCCTCCATGCTGCTGTGGGCCGGTGAGGTAGATTTTTGATCTCCCCGCCGACCCATGGAGGCTTAGAGCAGAGCCGGCACTCAGATAGATCCGGAGATCTCCCCTGCCGACAAGGATCAAGTCCTGGGGAATAAAGTGTGGGAACTCCCCCCCCCCCAAAAAAAAAATACAATCGTGTGTATGTATAGTATGTGTGTATATGTGTATATATATATATATATATATATATATATATATATATATATATATATATAAAAAAGAGACCTTGCACTCCAACTTACTTGATTGTAGACCCGGTGCTAGATTGCACTAAATAGATATAGCCAGAGAAAATCAGCACTCCCAGGATTTGTATCAAAAATGAAAATAAGTCTTTATTCCAACGGTCAACGTTTCAGTTCCGCTAGGGAACTTTCATCAGGACAGAATACACACGTTTAAAAAATAGACATTGTTTAAATAAGGAAGGTAATCAGAAAAACTCACAGTTCAGATGTGCAGGGGGCTAATCATCCTTCCAAACGAGCGTCTGGGCGGGTGCAGGAGGCAAATGTCTCTCTTTTCGCGCGCTCAGGTTACTTCCTGGTTGCTCGCGTCCTCCATCACCATGGAGACGTCGGGCGCATGCGCAATAGGTCCATCTGCTCTCACTGCAGTCACCCCTCGCTCGGAAGTAGGGATTCACGCATTGTGTCAACAGATACATAGTTTCAAAACCCTCAAACTGCCAGACAGAAATATATTCATTTAGATAATGGCATACAGAAAAACACTACTATTACATATAAATAGATGTGATTACGAAAATAATAAATAATAAGGCGTGCTAGTATATATAAATACCATATTCCATGGCCCAATGCTGCATCAAAGTGAACATTATGTCATTATGTCGTTATATCTCTTAATTTAAATATACAATACATATATAGAGAATTGTAATTTAGTGAACCTCCTAGGTGTTACTTAGTATATATTTGTTATTGATGTGTTACCAATGAAGTGCTATCATTACTATTTATCATATCAATTACTAATATCATTATATATATATATATATATATATATATATATAACACAATGGAAAATCCTTGCACACATGCTGTAAATTTAACAGGTACTTGCCGGGTGCTCACCCTGGGACTTTCAATATCCAACAAGAAATAGTAATGGTAGCACTCACGGTCTTCAGTTTAAAATATCTTCTTTATTTTGCAAGAATTAAAACATAAGTTCCAGGATCCTGGAACTTATGTTTTAATTCTTGCAAAATAAAGAAGATATTTTAAACTGAAGACCGTGAGTGCTACCATTACAATTTCTCATTTTATATATATATATATATATATATATATATATATATATATATATATATATATATATATATATATATATATATGATAATATTAAACAGTCGAGAATTGCCCACTATTTCAATTCTCTCAGATCTTAGAGATCGTTATCATGTAAGTGAAATGTATTCCATACAAATAAAATCACAATTTGTTATAAAAATAGATATAATTTATTCTGACAAATAATAATAATATAAGGCAACATGCATGATAATAATCAGTGAATGTTTAGTATAACATGAGTATGCAATACAATGGCTATACACAGTAAAAACCTACAGCATCAACTGTCAAGACTTTAGATTTATGAGGGTATTTCACAGACAGAAACCTCCAGCGAAAAGTCATAAAACCTTGGCTAACAGTTAACTGAGTAACCCTTTCAATGCTGGCTAGATCCTCCTAGGCATATAATATCCTATTCTCATGTACTTTCTAATTAAAATAACATTTAAACCAGCTCATTAATCATTTCCTGGAACCATCCAATAAGAATAATCTACTAGATTCTATAAACCGAATTTTAATTTGCCTAAAAAGATATCTTATCTTATTAAGAGCAAATCAATACACCTGGATAAAAACATCGGTATGCTAACACGTGATAATACCACATTAATATATAATTATTCTTAATTCCACCTGCAGAATGGAATGTTTATAACTATATATTCTTAAGTTAACTAAGATTTCTAAATATTGAAATCTGACCGTGATTTATCCAGTCATATATCATGCTATTAGATTTTTAATTAATTTAGATTAATTAAATAAAACCAGCATAATTACCAGTTGAGTAGATGTTCTCATCAGATGCTCTTAGGTAGCTAAGTGTCAAGGAATGTTTCTTGAGTTGGGTCCAAGAGTGAATATCTGTCATGGATCTCTCTGCATGTCCGAATCTGAAAGCCCAAATTCCAACTCCAACTTCAACTCTTCCCTTTGTCCTAACTTTTAAAGGGCCAGACTCTCTGTACGTCAGTTGATAAGGCCAATAGGAAACTGAAGGTGGGGTCAACCTGCAGATTGCAATTTAGATATTTGGTCCATAGAGGGCAGTCTCGCCTCACTAAACCTTCCTATCCAGGAAACAGTTCACTTTTCCTGATGACGATTTTGACGTCATCTGGCTTATCTATATGACTACCTATAACCTAAATTTTCTGTCAGTTCAAAGTGTTTCTTTGGATTTTCTCCAGACAGTGCGTCGACAATTCCTGTTGTAATTTC